>NC_047673.1:21882341-22182341 GCF_011762505.2 Arvicanthis niloticus | reverse complement strand
ACTGTGTTAAGTGAAATTGAATATGTGAGTTGACCTTGGACCCCTGCATCAATGAAGAGTGAGTGTTGCTTTTATAAATTACGTAGGCAAAAGCTTCTAAAGGAGTACTGGCTCCAAAGCTGGCACTCAATAAATGATCACTGAATAAAGGGTGACTACTGGTTGGCCTGATAGTCTTCTGATATGCTGGAGTTTAGTCTTCTGGGAACGTGAGATAGACTCTCTAGACTTTTGTAAATAAGGTCTAGCTAGCTTCGTAAAGTTGGGACTCTGGGAGGTACTAAGCAACTCTAAATGGTTAACATATTCTCTCATGGATGAGTTAGGTTTCTTTTTCCTTAGATGGGAAATTTGACATATCGTATAGTTTTCTTACTCTTTTGGGTAAGTGACAGGAGTATGATCCCGAGTCAGGAAGCACTTACCCTGCTTTCCTTGGTAACTGGGAGGTAGCTCATATGAGATGTTGATTTTCTTCAGTCTTCCAATAGAAGTACATCTGTCTCTTCCTTCTGCGTGTGGAGTTGGTGGCAGCCTACCTTCATGCTTGGTGTCTTTTTCTCTTACTCCTACAAAAGTTAGCAAATTTCACAGCCGTGAGCCCCTCTGTTGGGCATGATAGATTAAAGGTAAAGGAATAAAGGTGAGATCTTACATGGATGGGAAACTTCCAGACCTCTGATCCTGAACAATGGGTAGAGTGGGATCTCCTGATACTTTCATAGATTTGTCAGAATTTCTTGTCTTTTGTAACTCCGGAGGCAGAGGTGACATGTTCTACTTGAAGGTTTCCTCCCATTTCCTGAACCCAAGTCTCTAGTGGTTTACTATATCTGTTTTCCTTTCTTGATCTTGCTTTCTCTTTCTGTGTGCCTGTTTTGATACAAGTCTCCTTAAATATCAGCTGCCTAGAACTTGGTATTTAGCTCAAATACACACTTCCTGTGCTGCCATTCTGTACTACCATGCCCGGATGCTTATGATGTTATTGAAGACTTTGGGGACAGAAATGTAAAGGCCTGGGACAGCGAGTTCTTTCCTGTCCAATATTTTATTCAATACATGGGCTCATAAAATTTTCTTAGTTCAAATTACAAAGAAATTAAACAACAGAGTCTCTTTATCATGCTGCAACAGGGCACTTGCTTGATCTGGACATCTGTAGGAATGTTATCTTTGAAGCTCTGTCTTACTCTATGTGGGTTAAATGTTAGCCTCTCTCATAATGGCATTGCTTTTCTCCTTTCCTTGTAGAGAGTCTCAGAAGTTGAATAGCTCTAGAAAAAAAAGGCCTTAATCCTTTTCTTTCTCTACTTTCTGACCCTATCTCTTTCGTTGATTCTTGTTAAAGATCTGAGATTTATAGAACCACATCTCAATTATTCCTCATGTATTTTTTTTATGCAAGACTAATCCACATTAACATTTGTATCTCTAATAATGGTACTTTATTTAAAGCTTCAATTTTTTACATTGTATTACACATGCAATAAATTCTTTTCTATCAAACTATGCATTAGTAATCTCTCCAGAGCAACTATTTATTGTTTGTAACTCTGTATAATTGGGATCGGCATTGAATATTATTACTAAAGAATTCCATATTAAGGAGATTTTGAAATTAACGCATTAATAAAACCACCTTTTCTAACAATTTCTAATAAATTCCTTCACATTTCTAATAAAATAATTATTCTTCACTTAGCAAATGAGTCTTTTATGAATACCGTTCAACTAGTTTCTGGATAGGGACCATTGCCATCCCAGTCACTGTTAAGACCAATGGTAAGGCAGCCAAAGGGATATCTGGTTGGGACAACATACTTTATTTCTTTGTGTTCCATATACATGTCTCATTGTCTTCCTCCCAGTCACTTTGTTGCTTATATGTGTTGAAGACGTGGGGTGGGGTTGATATTGAGAGCTCCCATCAAGAGTATAGTTTTATGATAATTCACAGAAGCTATCTCTTTCCCCCTATTTCTTTTTTCCTCTTCTCAAAGGAAGTGGAAGTTTTCTCTGTCCATATTCCACCCAGATGAATTCTCTCTCCTGTCTGCACATTCAGCATTTTTTTTTTTCTGAGCAGATACAGTTCACTTCATAAGGGAAATTTTGGAGTATCTAATTTAACCTTCATATTATATTAATAATGACATAATATACATTTTCGGAACACTTGGCAGCTTATAAAAACACACTTTCATCTACATGACCTTTGGGTCCTTATCATTTTTATAGGTTGTAGAAAATATGGCCACTATTATCTATACTAAGGGATAGAAACTATTTCTAGTGTTGGCATTCATAATCTAGAAACCACCGTGTTAGAAATAAGAAAACAGTATTTTCCAAAATATATAGATAACATAGTGTTTTGTAGTATATATTAGGCAACTATTTGTTTAGCTTTTAAAATTCAGAGAAACTTCCAGACAAATAGACTGACTACTGAAAAAAGGAAGGGAATCTTGCCACATCAACAAAAAAAAAATGGGGGTAGGAAAAGTCTAGGCAGATGTGGTATAAGGATATGTACATAATGTAGGCAAACATGTTTAGGGCATAAAGATACCTAGGGGCTGAATTATAGATGTAGGCAGTGGAGAAAGAAATAGATGTGGGGATTACAAAGTGCCATGGATGCAAGAGTGATGGCTCAGAGGATAAATGTGCTTATCACTAAGCCTGATGGTCCCCAGTGATGATCAGTGTTCTATGTCCTCTGTCCTAGAACCCTAAAGTAACACCAACAGCCGGAGGCTGGACCTTCAATCCATGAGGCTTTAGGAAGAAATGTCATGTTAAACCATCATCTCCTACTTCTTGTGCACACAAAGCTTGTGATGTCGGTACAGTGCAGAGTGAGCTTAGTATATCGCTAAAGAAACATCCCCATCATCCTAATGGTTCCCATAGAAAAGTGGAATCACTTCTGGGGCTAACTGACCCCGTGTCTTAGAAGTATTGGAATTGGTTTTTGGGAGAAATTTGGAAACATTTGGAGATATGAGATATTGAGAAGCCTAGAAGGCATTATATAGAGCTTAATGCACAATTTTGGGGAAGCTTTCAGAAGATAAAAGTGTGGATAGATTGTGAACAGTAAATGCTTGCTCCTGAACCTGTAAATGGAAGCAGGGATGCATTAGGAGTTAGACTAGAGGTTACTTGTGTTATATACTGTCAAAGAACTTGAGCCCATTTTGTCCTTGTCCTGAGAGTGTATGAAATGCTCAATTTAAAAGTGATAGACAAATTCACCTCACAGAGAATGCTTTATGGGCAGTCTCACATTCAGACTGTGGTGTGAGCATTCATGTCTGATTGAGGCAGGCTTTCACTGAGAGTTCTGGACTAAAAGCAGAATCTCGAGAGATTTTAAATGCTTGCAGTGTGGCCAGACAAGGAACATGTTTGAGTGAAGTGTGGTGGTATACCCCTACCTTCTCAGAACTATAGACAGGAGGGCCAAGATTTCCGGGTTATCCTCAACCATATAATGAATCTGAAACCTAAGCTATACTAGTCCTTGCCTCAAAGAAAAACAGAAAACCAAAAGGAAAGGAATGTTTTTAAAATTGTAGATGGAGGCTGGGGAAATGGACAAAGCACTTGGTACTTAAGTGTAAGGATTGCAGTTTAGATTCCTGGCACTCACTTAAAAGCCAAGTAGGCTTGATATGCAGCCTCAAGGTTTAGATTTGTCCTGGTTCCATGCCCCTTGTTAGTGCTTTGCTTCCTCTTTTTTGGAATGGGGATGTTAACTTTGTGCCATGGTATTTTGGAAGATATATATCTATATATCTATATATCTATATCTATATCTATATCTATATATATATCTGTGTGTGTATGTGTGTGTGTGTGTATCAAAGGGATCTTTCCTTTTAAATTGTTCTGTTTGTTTGTTTGTTTCCACAATGAGAAAAAGTCTAACCAACATAACCAACAAACCTTAGGGCTGGAAACTGTGGCTGAGGAAGTAGGCAAGGAATTCCAAAAACTGCTGCAGACCCATTGTCCTCACCTCAGGCCAGGACTTGCCTGGTTCTTGGAAACAGAGATTTAGGCCTCATCTCCTGAACTGTCAATTTGAAGCCTGTCATGGAGTTAGCATAGTCTTCTCATCATTATATATTTGACCCCTTTGTTGTTGCTTGTCTGTGAATTTGGCAGGTTTGACACAAACACACTGATGGTCATCTCTCTCACTTTTCCATGAGTACCAATCATGTCTCTTTGACTCAGAAGGCTCAGGTTTGTCCACATCCATGAAGCTAGAACAAACTGAAGTGTGAGGTGAAATCTCTGTAACAGAGATGCTCCTGCAGTGCTTTGCAAGAACCATGCTAGGAAACTTTAGAAATTAACTTTTAATAAAATGAGTATTTTTTGGTATAACTTATTTAGTTTTTACCTGTTTTCAGGATGGATGAAGAGCTGGAAGCTATCTGGATATAATTAGGTAAAGACAAATGTTTGTATCAATGAACCATTAGCCAGTGTCAGAAGCTTACCAATTTAATAATTTTTATAATTGTAAAAAAAATTGAACAGATACACACATACAATCTCAGTGCCTGGAAAACTGAAGTAGGAGGGTCAGGAGTTCAAGGCCAACTTGGCCTTGAAATGGAGCCTCTGTCCCAAAATGAACAGCAAGCATACCAAACTTTTATGATTCTGTTCAGTGAAGCCTTCTCTATTTCTTTGACTAAATCTCTTCCAGATCATTTAGTTAAGAACTCAGTATTTACTCTGGATAATATTTGGTACCAGGCATTAAAGTTAGTAAGAAATATTCACTGCTCTTCTGGCCTTCTGGAGGACTTTTTTTTGTGTAGGTGAGCAAACGATAATTAACAACATAAGGCAGTGACATCAATTTTCAAGAGAATTAAAGAGGTGAGAATGATGCTGATACAGAAGCCTGGGCAGCAATAGAACTTAGGAGACTTCCTTCCCAAACGAAGAAAGCCAAGAACCAATTTCCTCAGGGTGACACAGTTTCCCTGAGTCAGGAGGCTTTTGAACTATAACTTTAGCAGTTCTGTAGATGAAAAACCTACAAAAATATTCCATCTATTGAAACAAGTGAACATGTGGGCTTATATGAGTATAACCGAATATTAGTTTCTTATCATCTTACCCTTCTTGGTTTGTCTCCATACATCCATCCATCCGGCAGGCTCCTCACTCTCGAAAATCTTCACACACACCCCCCCCCCGCCCCCAAGCCCCTTCCTACACACACAGCTTCAAAGATTACAGATTCAGTTTAAAAGCTATGAAGTGTGATGTTTGCTGACAATTGCAGAGGTGAAAGAAATGTACACTGTGAATCTGAGGGATGTGGGTGGGCTTTCATTTGGCAGCTTCTGTTCAGTGGTTTCAGAGTCCAATCAAGCCTCCTGACCCTGGTTAGCCTGGCTGGTCACTTTTAGTCACAGACAGTAGCTTATGTAAGACCAGTCACCTGTAGTCACAGGTTATTTAATCATAGTTGTGGGGAAATGAAGGAGTCTGTACCCAATCCATTACACTAACTAGAAAAACAACTTACAGCGCATCCTGACTGATTGCGGTTGGCAACACACCAACCCCTCCATAATATAGAGGCAAGAAAAACTGAATTTTCAATATCAGGAAAGGAAAAACACATTTTGCATTAGCCTCCCTCCTTTTTGACTCTCTTGAATACCCACAGGGACAGGCTATTGCGGTCGTTAGCTTTGCTTGTACTAAATCTGCTTGGTCTGAGGAGGCCATTTGATTTCAGGTTTATCCTAAAGCTGCAGAAATCGAGTTGCTGGGTATTTACTTGGGATTAATGACCAGTTAAGCACAACTGTGCTTTCTTTCATTAACCCTACCCAGGTGCTAATTCCTACAACATGCCCTGCAAACAGAGGTCATTATTGCCATTCAGGACTGCGAATGCTGCCTCAGACAATGTAAGCTTTATTTAGAGAGGAAGCCATTTTGATTGGACAACATGACATATTTCTGGAAAATTAATGCCCTGTGTAGAAGCAGTCTGATTGTCTGGAAACATCTCCTTGCACTGGTGCTGTTTAGCTCATAATCTACCTCAAGACCCCGGGCAGGCTGGAAACTGAAGCAGATTCTATTTTTGGCATCTAAAAATCAATGCCCCACTCTGGCAGCCTGGTCTGCAGCCTCATCATAGCTGCCTCCCCGGCCCCCTCCTGCCCAATGCTCGCTGAGCGCAGCTTCCTTTGTGGGAGATTAAAGTGAGTCAGAGAGTGTGATAAATGCTTTCAGTCATATCTGCTGTCATTTGAATAATACTAGGTGTCAGGAAGAAATACGTCCCTAGCTGGTTTTAACCAACCAAACTCTTTTGATATTCTCTTCCCCCTTAGTGAAATAAGAAACATGATTTAGGGTGCTGCCACCACGTCCCTCCGACCTCACCGTAAAACAAAACAAACTCAAAACAGAAGAAGAGCAAGCCAATAACAACGACAAAATAACTCTCTAGCGAACCCTTATTAGATTTTCAGGGTGGTTTAGACAATTTCTCTCTGCACTCTTTTCTCATTTATGCCATAATCCAGGAAGTCTGTTTAGTTAGAAAAGGAGGTGGTTCCGTTGTTGTTGTTGTTTTTAAATTGGGCTAACCTAAGCTTCTGCAATACAAACTCCATCTCTGACTAGACCTTGGTCTTTATGTTTTTAAGTCTTCATCATTGAATGTGCTTTTTATGATTCAGAATCACTAACAGATTAAAGTGGAAGGAAAGCAAGGTTGGAATTATAAGGAAGCTAGGATATGTGCCTTTCTTCTACAGGCACACCAGACTGTGACCTCGGCTGTGACACCTGTGCTGGTTTCTTGATGAACAAGGGCCAGCCAGGACTGTGCTAATGCAGATGAGGTTGTCTGTAGTTGCTCCTGGATTAAATGTTAAACAGACAAGTCTTCTTCATTCTTTGCTCCAGGAAGCAAGAGTCCTCAGATTCTCGCTCCTGCCCTCTGAGACCTGCTTTCAAGAAGAGGTCTGATGAATTTCTCTGTGATGTGGTATCGATGGCAGGAGTCTTTCTTGGGATGCAGGAGACAGGCATAATGCCAGTCCGTGTTGATCCATCTGGTCATTTCAAATCTCTGAACGGCTGCAGGAAACACTGGTAACTGACAGTTTTAAATTCTAGTACTGGGTGCCTTTGGGTCCACATTGATTGCTTCAAAATCCGTACTTTCCAAAAAGTAAGGCTTGCCTCTGAGTCTGGGGGTTTACAGAGAACTTTCGCTTTGACTCCAGTCTTTCTATTGCTTACTGTTTATGATTTAGGACAGTTTAATGTCACCAAGCCTTTGCTTCCTTGACTATAAAATGACATGTAACTCTTACGGATGGTCTAGAAATAAAATCGTGTAAAAATACGTTAAGGAAGCTGGCGCATATTTGTACCTCAATAAATCCTTTGAACTTCTTCTGAGACCTGACTTTTACTTAGCAAATATAATACCTATCATGTTCTTTTTTTGTTCTGCTTGTAAAAAAACAATAGGACATAGCAATCCTGAATAAGTTTAGATGTGACAATGACTACTGCCAAAAATTAATTTTTACTTTGAACTAATATAGATTTTTGGAAATCTGTGATGGCCACTGCCCTAAGGAGTACAGTGTTTTTTTCTTCAGCTGTGCAATCTGTGGTCATCTGCTTAAGTGCTGGTGAATGGTGTTACACCCAGCTACATACCAGCAGCCCAAAGTAGACTCGGTGACTTTAAAATACTGTATAACACAAGCAGGAGGAAAAAGGGTGTAGGTGAGAGGTGGATCTAATGATAGCATAATCTCAATATATTTAAAAAAATCTTACCATTGATTCATCAAATTTATAGTACACTAATTATAAACCTTTGTTTTTCTAAAATAAAGTTATAAAAATTTTCAAAACAATTTTTAAAGAAGGGAAAGTTATAAAATTGTGAGAGGCAAAAGGGTCCCTTCAGAACATCTTCCTCCCTGCCAGCCCGGTTATATTTATGCTGTCTACCTTCTTCCCTGAACTCTCCCTCTCATCCCTACCCTTGACTTTACTTTCTCCATTTTCTTTCTTTCCCACACTCTCCTCCGTTAGCTTCTAACTATCAGTGTCTCAGATACGAATACATCTTTAAATCTTACTTTGTCTTATTAGTACCCTGACTCCATTATATTCTAACCTTACTGGATGTAGTGAAGTTTCTAACTGCTTTTCATTACACCTTAATGTTTCCAGGGAAACTGCCGTCCCTCTTGGGGTTCTTAGCCTTGTTAATAAATGAATGGACAGAAGAAAAACAAAAACCCAAAAGCAAAACAAAACAAAAACCCATGTCATTGCCTCTAAGAGGGTGTTATGTTGTTTCTTTCAATGATTTTTCTTTTCTTAGGTTTTGTTAAATTAACTGGTAGAGAACTGGTCGAGAAAAATCAGCCTCATGTAGATGATGATGATGAATAAGACCAACATGCCTGTTTCTCTTTCTTCTTGTTTTAAGCCATGTGTACATGGTGTTAGCCGTTGACTCATTTGGTTTTTGAATATACCCATTATCGCTATAAAATGATTTTGCATTTTACTGAGGATAAGGATTTTGATTCGAGAACATGGATATAATAGCTCACATTCCCTCCTGTTTACTACATTCGGGAGATGGCACTGAGCCTTTTAAAAAGGATTAACTTATTTAGTCTACACAACAAGCCAGGAGATAAGTACTATTATCCCATAATACAAATACAACATGCAGGACTTAGAGATGTTAAATACTTTGCTCAAGGTCATAGGAGTGCAGATACTTAATCTCTAATTATGAAATTTCAAGCATCGGTAAACCTGCATGTAAAGTAAATTGGGGAAAAAGACTTCTTTAGGACTTGAACAACTGTGCCTCATTCTTTGCTAGGATAACTTTATCAGCACTCGACTACAAGATTTTCTATGGGGGCAGGAATTGCATCCTGCTCATCCAGCATCTTTTCAGCAGTGCCCAGTGCAGTGCTGGACATGATGTAAATCCTCAGCCAGGGAGAATCGAACTAAATATTTCACTCAACAGAGTTTTATAAGATGCCTACTACCTGACTGATATTTTCTAGGCACAGGGGTAGGGTGTTGAGAGAACAAACCCCAGAGTAGTTCTTTGTTTTTACGTAATTTGTATTCTGTCAGAAAAAGACCAGTAAGGAATATAACCAATGAGTGAGTTATGTTA
The DNA here is from genome assembly GCF_011762505.2 of Arvicanthis niloticus. Classification (NCBI taxonomy): domain Eukaryota; kingdom Metazoa; phylum Chordata; class Mammalia; order Rodentia; family Muridae; genus Arvicanthis; species Arvicanthis niloticus. Next base: position 22,173,100 of record NC_047673.1, on the reverse strand, counting down.
GGCCATAAATATTACAGGAAAACAAGATAGGTCAAAGACAAGGGGACAGGATTGAAGGAAGCTCAATGAAAAGAATGTATTCCAGCAAAGACTGAAAGAGTTGATTGTGTGGATGGATATGCAAGAGTGTTGAATGCACAAGGAAGTTATTCTTGACCCATGATGGAATAGTAAGGAGGTTATTGTAGTCACATAGAGGGAATGGCAGGGTAGAGAGGATACAGGCAGAGAGCTCAGAAATGGGCGTTTGCAAGGCTCTGTAAGGACTCTGGCTTCTATGGTGGTGAAGTGACAGGCAATTGGAAGGTCCTGAGCAGAACACCAGTGATCTAGCTTACATTTTCAAAGGACCACTCTGATTACTCTGTCAGGTTCATAATATAGAGAGAAAAGGGTAGGACTGGGAAGACAAATGAAGAAGCCACAGTAGTAATCTACACATGTAATCAAGGTGAGACTAGAAACATAGCAATAGAGCAGGCCAAGGTGAGAAAGGTTTCAAGGATGACTCTGAGGATGTTTGGAGGTTTCTGACAGTCAGAGAGGGTGGTTAGTAGAACAGGTGTGGGTGAGAAAAGGACAGTCATTTAATATTAGATACGTTAAATTAAAATTTTCTATGAAGCATCCATCCACTAGGAAGATGTGCATGGGAATATAACGTTCAGAGGAGAAGGTTGGCTGGAGAGGATTTTTTGTTTTTCAAAATTGGGAGTAATCAGCATAAAGTCAGTCTTAAATAAGATGTACTAGACAACAGTAAAAGTGGAGTTAGAGTCACAAGAAACTCAGAATGAGACGGAAGACTAGGGGAAAGAGAGCAGAGGTATTTAAAAGAAACTATGAACAAATGTGTTAATCACTGTTTCTAATCTCAAATAAGGTGAAAATTATTATTGACCCAAGACTTGCAGGGCGACCTTAACAAGAAAGACTTCAGTGGCTACAGCAATTGCAAGCCTACTGGCGTGGATTCAGGAAAAGGAAGGAACAAAAGACGTTCAAGACAGTGAAGAGAGGCCACTCCTGTAAAGGGGTTTATGTATAGGGGATCAGAAATGAGCCAGCAGCTAGGGAGAAAAGGGAGACTAAGAAAAGGTAGCTACTGTATTATTATTTCTTACCTTGCAGGAAGTCATAAGTAGAAATGGAAATAGTGTAAGAGAGGTGTATTTCCTGTATCCTTGTGTAGGGGAGGAAGGATGAGATTTTGTGCAGGTATGGAGGGAGAAAGTCCAGGTGGGAGCTTGAGCTACATCAAGGATAAGATGGTCGAGATGTACGAGTGTGTGTGTGTGCCTGTGTGTGTAAAGATATAAATAATTTGTGTAAGATAAGTGTGTATACATGTGTATTCATATGTATATGTAATTCTGTTGGCACAAAACACAGCTTGTACTCTCAAGGAAATAAGCTGTCAATTATTTGAAGCTAAGTGTGCAAGAACATAGCCAAGGAACAGGCATTCAGGTTGCCCTGAGTAATATGTTCTACTATGGAAATTCTTAATGAACTTTTTATGGTCACAGATCAAAGAGAGCCCTCAATCAATCCTACGCCAGCTATATTGGTGACAGCCTGTAGGAGGTAACAGCAAAGTAGAAAAAAAAAATCTCTCTATAGGCTTCACATGCTGTTTCGTGACACTCTCAGCCATTCCTTAATATTCTGCAGGGTTGGTAGAAGCCAGTGGTCTACTGAGTTATCACAGTCTAAAATTTACCCAGTAGTAAAGAAGATGCTATGTCAGGTACAGAGGAATCCTGTAACGGGCTCTAATGTTCAACATGGTAAATCTCGACCACCATTAAGATCTGGGTAGGGCAGACAGAGGCAGGACTTTTGGTATTCCTGGGCTAGGGACAGACAGGAGAGGGAGATCCACCATGATGGGAGGAGAAGAAGAAGAATGCCTTGCCAGAGAGCTTAGGCACCATGTAGGAGCTGGGGAAGAGCGGGTCCCCTGACTGGGTCTATGGCAGAAAAGATGAAATATAGATTTTAGTGAATAATAACAGGAATATTGGAGAGAGGTAGATTACTCACGTGTACATTATGAAGTGGCCCAGTCATTGAGTTGTTTAAGGTGTATATAAATATAAAGGCTATGTGTATGTGTCTTTCATTCAGGAACCTAGAACACTGGAGTGGGTAGTGAGGAACACACTGCTGTGGGGATAAAATTGAGTAGATTAATTGGATACTGCTACATCTAAATATTATGTAATAATATGTAAATTATATAATAATAAAGATATAAATATAAATAAAATAATATATAATACACATATAATTAATATGTACATAGAAGTGTATATATGCATACACATCTACATAGCAGAGATAGTTTTTATTAAGGTGGAAAATAAAGCAGATAAAGCAATTCATAGTCTATGACATCTCCAAACTCTGTAGCATTATGAAACCATTTAAAAATCTCCAACCTTCCAAAGGCGTTATTGTTAAAGCTCAACTAGTGTTCAAAAAAATACTTCCCAATATTAAATTAAAATGAAGGAGCAGTTAAGTATATTTAGGGCACTTTATTTAAAGTGTTTTCCAATCAGGAAACAATGCATTTTTTTTAAGAGTAGATTTTTGAAGTGAGTCAGCTGCTGCCTGTCCCTCCCAGAACTGGAGCGAGAGAAGGAATTATATAGAAAGAGTGCAGGGTGCTCTTTAGTCCAGACAAAGCCATGATGATTAGGAGAATGAACTGCAAATGAGGAAGACAATAGAGGAGAAGGTTCTATTATGGAGGGAGAGAGGGTGGTGTTGCCGAAAGGACACTTAATAATGAGAAGCCAGGCTTAGAAAGCACTTGGGGAAAGTGAATCATTTAGCAGTCACTAGAGGAAAGGAAATCTTTGGAGAATGTCAATCTGTGGACATCAAATTGTAAGCTAGGGGTGAAACATCTGTGCCTTCCCAGAATGGTCCCAGCCGATGATGGGCAGAAAGCAACAAAAGCAGCCACTTTACCCAGCACTGTCAATTAAGAAGGATACAAACATGAGATGGTTTTATTTTCTATAGCTACTGCTCCCAACCTTGTTCTGCCAAATTTCTCTCTCCCGTGAGGACAGATATTAATTCGTTTTGGCAGAGTGCACGATTTCCCCAAAATGGTTTTGGTTAGTGCAAGACCGTCCCGTATAGCTTTCATTTTTGTATGCGGTTCTAAGCTTCCCGTGCCATTACGCCACGGAAGGCTTACTAGCCACAGGTTATTGCAACACTGCACCACTCCGCATGCTTCTGCTGCTGCTGTATATTTTTCTGCCATTGTCTCTGTGATTATGGGCATGATCTACCGCTTCATGCTTAGGAGAGAGGGACATTTGATTAAATATCATGGCAGTGTAGGAATCAGATTCCTTCTTGCCTCCGGATGAAGATGACAGAAGATTTGCTAGCAGAAAAGGCAAACTAGTGGCCAACAACTTACATTAAAAACGTGTCATGGTCTCTTTTGGGTTTGAAACAGTGTGCTACTATCTGAGTAACTGAGTCCTCTTCTTGAAGAATAACGGTAGACAGTAAAGGATGGTAGAAAGTGGGGTCCTGAAGAAGAACTTATAAAAAAGCTTGAAATTAGCAGAAGAAATAAACTTGCTAGAAAAAAGTAAAGTTGGAAGGCGCCCGGCCAAGGCTAATATTAAACAAATAGAGCATGTATGAAAAAGCACACGCTACGCAAATGACCCAGAAAATACCCAATTCTTTGTGTAGTGTTACTGTTAAAGCTTCTAAATTTCCTCTCCAGCCTGATTCCTCTCTTGGAAGTATAGTCTTTTATAAATTGTTTTGCCTTCTTCCTTACTGATTTAGATCTTTGAGAGTTAATGGGACATTTTCCACCCAGCGGAGCTTGACCCATGGATTAAGGTGCTGGGCAACCAATGGTCACCAAAAGTCACCCTGAAACAGTGACTCTGGAGTGCACTGCTTCATATGAATGAGAGCTAAATGCACAAAGGAGGATTGAAGGAGCCAAAAGGAGCTGGACTGGGAGGAAAGGAGGGAGGGGGTAGTAAGATAGAGATATAAAGTGAATAAATACATAAATGAATGAAAAAAGAAAGAAAGAAAGAAAAAGCAAGAAAGAATTAAGTCTCCAGTTTTGGCTGTGGAAGGTATCTCAAGGGGGTTACTATCCAGCTACTTGTTTCGGGGGCTATCTTTTAATAATTACAACAACAGTTGGACAAAGACTAAGGCAATTTCTCTTGGGAAGATTAATTCTTCAGATATATCACAGGCAAAGAGAATGGGAGACCATATAACTCTATGCATGCCCCAGTGGCCAGCAGAAATGATCACAATTAGGTACTTGGTCACATTGTTGACCTGTTTTGTCAACTAACATGAACTTTTAATTTAGCAACAGCTACAACAACAACAACAACAAAATTAAACAGTGAACAAGACGCACGAATAATTTGACAGTCTTGATCAAGGTGTTAGTTGATTGATCTTTGTTTTAGTTGAGCTTTGTAAGAAGGTCTAAAGACATCCCGATTGCTTGAGGGAATGGTCTGGCTCTCAGGAGATTGTTGGCTCTTCACTGGGGTCTAGCCTTATCCTAATGGGTGATTGTCCTCATCTAAGGGTGTCCCTTTATAGGCTTTCCTGTTTCTGAAACCTAAGGTTTGAAATGATAGTTTACATCTGTACTTTGATATGCATATGCATGGACGTAAGCAAGGAACTGGAGGAAAAGGAGATATTGGGACCCTTTGGTACTCCAAGTTAACTTCCAAATTTGGCTTTTTAAGTTTTCAAGAACAGCAACAGAGAGTCTAAAAGATCCAGTGGAAGAAACTACAGCCAAAAGAAGATGCCCAGCTGACAGCCTTAGCCATAGGAACAACTTGTTTCCTTAAGAAGATCATAGCCCAGGCTGAACAAAGAAGTCTCCACAGCGGGGATTCTTATAAGAGTTCTCCTAAGTCAGGCAGCTGCAACAGAACTGCCCCGAGTTTCCAAGAAACAGGGATTTGTGCCCTTTACAAATAAGGAAAGCCCTGTGAGGGGTAATGTTAATCTTCCTTCAACTCCAGTGATGGCTACACTTGAAAGCCCCAATGCAAGCAATTACAGGCAAACATTGAGGCTCCTTGGTTAATTCTTAACAGGTGTGTGTGTGTGTGTGTGTGTGTGTGTGTGTTGTGTCTTCATGCTAATTGTGTTACCTCAAAAAAAACCTGTTAGCAGTGTCCAGCATGTAGGCTAAAGGAAGCCTGCCCCCAGTTGACTCTGATTGGGAAATAAGGTTGGCAACAGCTAATGGCTGAGCAGGGCATGGACAAAGGCAGGACGTTTAGGATTCCCGAGCAAGAAAAGTCCACCACAAAAGGGGCATAGGATGGACCACACCATGAAGGAGAGGAGGGTGAGATAGCTGAAATGTAGGTGCAAGGTGACCCCATAGGAAGGGTTCCCAGAAAAAAACAGGGCAGCAAAGATAAAATATAGATTTAGAAGGTGTTAGCTCAGGAATCCTGGCGGGGAGTGTGTGCTAGCCCCAGGGAGGTTTGAAGTGCCCAGCCATTGAGCTAGTTAGAGCATATTAAATATAAAAGTTGTGTGTGCGTGTGTGTGTCTTCTCATTCGTGAATCCAGTGCTCTTGGGTAGGTGCACTTGGGCCCATGCAGAGATGCAGGTCCATCTGTCAGGAGCTCAGAGCAGCTTAACAATTTACTGATATATGAATGATAATTTTCTTAATATTTTTCTCTATCTTAATCAATAGCATAGGACCCATTAGAAAGAAACTAGTGTAATAACAAATGTCGATGAGAATGCCCCACATCCAAAGACTGTCATCAACCCAACCCTTACGAATTGCTCTATATACATTGCCTAAAATCAAAGCATAACATTTATAATTATCTCCTGTAAGTTAAGAGACCTTTCCAAGCCAGGTAGTGGAGGTAAATGCCTTGAATTCCAGCACTGGGGAGGCAGAGGCAGACAAGGCTAACCAGGTCCACAAAGCAAGTTCCCAGACAGCCCGAGCTACCCAGAGAAACCCTGTCTTGAAAACATAAACAGCAGCAATGGCGACAACAAAAGAAGATGTTTGTACACTCACACTGTACTTCTTCAACTACGCTGGGATGTGTGGATATTAGCTGAGGTACTTGTAAGCAATGCAGCTAAAGTAGTGTTGGGAGATAGTAATCCTGGACACGCTCGTAACTATTTTCTTGTATGTTCTGACACTTTCTCAGGGATATCCTGCCCAGTCTGAAAGAAATGCAAAAAGGGTATTTTTCGAAAATAAAACTTCCTTATGGGTCGCTAGGGCCTCCAGAGCATCTTAGAAAACAAACCTTCTTAAACCTATTAACTAGAGGTTCTCAAGTTTCCTAGCCCTTTAACAGAGTCACTCATGCTGTGGTGGTCCCCCAACCATAAAATTATTTTTGTTCCTATTATCATAACTGTAACTTTGCTACTGCTATGAAGGAATTGTAATGTAAATATTGGATTTTCTCATGGTCTTAGGTGACCTCTGTAATGTGGTCATTTGATGCCTAAAGGAGTTGTGACCCAGAGGGTGAGAATATTTATAAAATATGCAGAGCCTTAAAACTTCTCCTCAAACAAGAAAAACTAATGTGTTAATTTCTAATGCAAAGCCATGTCTATTTATCAGTCTGTTGGGAGTTTTAACTTTCCTTTATGGCTTGGTTTTCTTCCCTTCTTTTCCCCTTATTTTGACCTCGTTGGTATAATCTGTACTCAATAATTATAATCTCACATTCTATCCTGTAAATCAACTCTGCTTTTGAATTCCTTCTTAGAATTGTTCTTTTTAGAAGGGTGATATGTGGGAGGAGCTAAGATGGGAGGAGTAAGGAGAGGAGGAGTAAGGAGAGGAGGAGGAGAAGGAGAGGAGGAGCTAGGTGATGAGAGAGAAAGAGAGAAGGGGGCCAGACATGGAGGCAGATGTTCACATGTCTCCACCAGTCAAAGATAGTTGATATATCTAGGTTGGGTATTAGGTTACACTTCTGATTGATATTGAGCATTACCAAATTTATAAAACCATTGGTTAACATTAAAAAAATTGTATAAAAGCAAAAAGGAGAAGGGAGTATAGTATAGGGGTTTTCTAGAGAGGGGAAATGGGGAAAGGGGATGGCATCTGAAATGTAAATAAAATATCCAATAAAAAAAAAGAAAAAAGAAAACAAACAAACAACAAAAAAGAATTGTTCTTTTTATTTGGCCACAGTCTTAATATGTAGCCATTAATATTTTATTTATTATTTTCAACCTACTATGAGCAGCAAGCCACATAAGGACAGCTCTCTTAGAAACAAAAGCACAGACATGATCTTTCTAGCTCTCACCCTTTTGACACCATTGGTTGGTATAATCATGTTACTTTGATTTGGACCTTGTCTTTTTGACCTTCTTGTCAACGTTGATTGTTCTGATGCCACTGTTCTAAACTGAATTTCTTGTGATGCCACGATTCCAGCCCATTTCTACTGCAGTAGATAGAAATCCTCCTCTCCAGCTAGAATAGGGAGAGATCCAAGCTCTCTTTTAGGCAGGAGGTATGGCTACCCCTGTATAAATATACCCCTGTATAAATATGTATAATATATTTATATATATTACTATATAGCTAAGTATATAAATCTCAGAAGATTTCTGAGACCATGGCTCTTGCAGGAGAGTTGAGTCAGAATGGAGTGGAGAGTGAGACTCAGGCCTTATACACAGGCTGCAAAATTAGCATATGAAAAAACTGTTTTCAAAAAGGAAAACTGGAAAATCTCCAGTATTCTCATATGTAGCAGATAGAGCAGGAAAGACCAGCAACTACCTACAGTTTATCATTGAATATAGCATTGCTAAGTGGCACATGAGCGTGTAAGAACTCACAGGCCGTGTCTTAGACCCTCGTCAAGGCCAAGAAGGTAGCAGATTAAGGCAGACAAGGAGATATGGGAACAAGCGTGAGAGGGTAATACAGGCACACTTATGATTCTGATGATATTTGCATTACCCATTAACACCTATCAGAAAGCAATTACCACAAAGAGGCAGTAAATTTCCAATTAGATAAATTGAATCAGTCAGTTGATATTAGCCAGACTTGTCAGCTGCCACCCTTAATTGCTGGAAAAATGGGCATGTGAACATAGTGGCAGTGGCGAAACTTTCCATGGGATTAAAAGCATAGGCTCCCACTTAGCAAGGGATCAGTGACACAGTCCCACTTAAGAAAGCTGATCAGGCCACCAACACTTCAGCATGTCTAAGTGCAAGGAGCAGAAACCAGAGCTGAGACTGGTGCTGAATGTCTGTGGATGTCAGCATTTGATGAGTACATTATCTCTGTAGGAGCTCCAAGTTCTTACATCCCGGTAATGCACAGGGACATATGATAGCAGCAAGCAAAACCAGAGTATGTAAGAAGCACTATATAGCTAAGTGGGGAAGAGAACAGAGCAATGAAACTTAATGGGCATTCACCAAAGATTTAGACACTTCTGATCATTTATACAGCATGGCCTTTTCCTGCATGCTCTATCTACTACATAACAGAAGACTAGAAACTTTCCTTATATTAGCATATCCTCAGGTTCATCCATGTTGTCTCAGATAGCAGTGCCTTTTCTTCTCTTAAAAGTGACTGATATCTCACCACACGTGTTACATATCCCACCTTTCTTTTCTTTCTTTCTTTCTTTCTTTCTTTCTTTCTTTCTTTCTTTCTTTCTTTTCTTTTCTTTTTTTTTTTTTTTTTGGTTTTTCGAGACAGGGTTTCTTTGTGTAGTCCTGGCTGTCCTGGAACTCACTCTGTAGACCAGGCTGGCCTCGAACTCGGAAATCCACCTGCCTCTGCCTCCCAAGTGCTGGGATTAAAGGCGTGCGCCACCACCGCCCAGCATATCCCACCTTTCTTTTATGTATTCATTAACTCATCAACATTTACATTGCCTACATGTCTTGTGTTTTGTGAATAATGCTCCTATGAATTTGAGGGTGCCAATGTTTCTTTGAGTTCCCGGTTTCAATTTCTTTTGAATAGGTTTTGAGAAAGAGATAGTTGGATGACACGGTAGTTACTTAAGTTTCTTGAGGTGTCTCCACAGAAGTTCTCAGAGTGATTGCACCAAGTTGAATTCACACCAATATCCGAGGGCTTCTTCCTACATACACCCTCACAAAAACTTATCTTTTATTTTTGGATAGCATTCATCCTAACAGATGTGAGCAATTTTCACCTTGTGATTTTTGATTTCTATAATGAAATATTGAGTTAATACAGTTGTTAGTTTCTTGTTACTAGAGTTAAATATCTGGGACTGAGTACTTACATCGGGAAGAGTTTTATTTAGATTACAGTTTGGGAGGGTGAAAACCAGAACAGCATGGCATTATACTCGTATTAACCTTAATATACTTATATGTAATGCTTATGTTAACTTACATAACTAATATAATACTTCTATTAATAATAATACAAACTAATACAATACTTATATTAATGTGAATATTAATGTTGATACTGATAATAACATATCCTCAGGTTCATATTAGGATCCCTCTGGCTGCATCATTTCTTAGTGGGTACCCTCTCCATGGTGGGAGCACATGCAAGAGAAAGAGATACTAACCAAAAGCAAATCAAAAGAATGTGGCTGGGCTTAGGGTTTAATAATAACCTCTCCTGAGAAACAACCAGAGGTCCCAAAATAATTAGCCAAATTCTTTCTGTAGATAGTGTCTAACTGAACTGAATTGAATCCACTGAAACTGTAAGCCAAAGTAAAATGTTTTCTTATAAGTTTATTGTTAAAGCTACTTTGTCACAATGATAGAATAACACATGCGATACTATGTAGTATTAGTTTATGTCTGGCTTATATACTTACATTGAAATATCCTAAGCCTCATCCATGTCATCTCAGACAGCAGAACCTTTTCTTAAAGGTGAACAACAGCTCACAGGACTGTTATCTTCTCTACGAGGCACAGCTCTTAAGAGTACCACCTACCACCTCCTAAGCAGAGTGGAGACAACCAGCTAATACGTTTGGGGGTCAAACCATGTTCAGAGCATTACACATATCTTACCGTGTAGCTGTAGGCCATTTCAGTCTTTTATAGACATAGACAAGGATTTCTTTTATGAATGAGCTGTAGAAATGCCTTGATTATTAGACATATAACATTGTATCACATTTCTGGTTTTAAGTTTTTTTCTCTTACTCAAATTTTCTCTCTAGGTTGTTTTTATGTATTCCATTAACTGTCATTACGTTTCAAAGGCCTGCTATGATAGTGTAATGCTGATAATCTGTTTTTTTCTTTTATTTCTTGTACTTTTGATACTATAGCCAAGAATTCATTGTCAAGGCCAATGTCAAGGAGTTTTTGCTCTGTGTTGTCGTCTAGAATTTTTATGGTCTCAGACTTAAGTTTTTAGTCCATTTTTGGGTTGTTTTTGGTGCATGGCATAAGTAAAAGATTCTCCTTTATTCTTTCTCTCTGTTCTTGTCTCTTTTAGAGGGATGTTTTCATCTGCTTCTGACCCCTAAAGACTTCATTCTGGATATAGACCCATAAAACTTTTAAATCATATTTAGTTACAGAGATTCCTGCATTGCTATTGCCTCTTGTTCAGTCAGGTGGGCTGGTCTTGTGTCATATTGAGATACTCGCATAGTCTGCCTCAATTTAGATCTGGATTATGAAGCAAGAAGCAGAGTTAGTATAGCATGGGGGCAAAATTGTAGTATATATCCACATGTGGTCTGTTTTGACTCCTCTTTTCTGACCAGCACAGAAAGAAGCCCCTTATCAAACCCTGGCTGCTTATCACCACTGCATTCCAAGTTAGTCTGCTTTGATGGCAGCTTAGCTTACATGGTGGCTATGATAAAGCTAAAGACAGTTTGTTGCAGGGGTCAGGCCTCCAGCAAGCACACAGTTTCTGCAAGGGATGATGGGAGAAATAAAAGCAGGTACACTGACTGTCTTTTCTATATTTTTTAAATACTTAAGAGTGCAACTAGCCTGCCATTTTCCCCAGGATGCACCGTTGTTTGCAATTTATGATCTGAGGCATGAGTGAGGAGCTCAGTCTGGAAAGATTATACATGATCTTTCACGTTCAATAAATCTTACTTAACGGTCAAGAGTCCAACGTGAGTTTAACTCTAACTCAACTAAGTGGCTGTAGGTAACTTTGACAAAGAACTGGGAGAATCATTACAATATATACTTGTCCTGGTGTTGTCAGTAAATGAATAATTTCTGTCTCTACAATCTAGCTTAGGGAGGACATCAGCTTTTTATTGGACAGGTTTCTACAGTTCTGTGCTCGTCGGTTCCCACTTCTTTTCATTGTTTATTATGTAGTATTCTTCCTGGATGTTTTATTTCTTCCTTCATATTTTTTTACAGTAAATATTTAAGTAAAAGTATATTCTAAATTAATGACAAATATACAGGATGTTAAATACATAAAATAGGAATCCAGCCACCTAGCATGGTTATTGAAGTACTTTGTACTATATGTAATTGTCTATGCTATAGGTTACATGACTAAGTGCTGTGGGTTGGCCTCCCTTAGTATCTGTATTAGCCAGGGTTTTCTAGAGGAATAGAACTGATTGTGTGTGTGTGTGTGTGTGTGTGTGTGTGTGTGTGTGTGAAGAAGATTCATTAGAAAAGCTCACAGGCTATGGTCCAGCAAGTACAACAATGACTATCTACCAGTGGAAAGCCCAAGAATCGAGTTATTTTTCAATCCATGCACCTGGATGTCTCAGCTGGTCTTCATGCCACGATATCACGATATCAAAGGAGGAGACCAGTGTTTCTCAACCTTCCTAATACTGCAACCCTTTAATACAGTTCCTTGTGATGTGGTGACCACCAAACATAAAATTATTTTTGTTGCTACTTTAGAACTGTAATTTTGTAACTGTGATGAACAGTATTGTAAGTATCTGATATTTCTGGTGGTCTTAGGTCTAGAGGAACCTGTGAAAGGGTTCTTCTATATACACCTGTGAAAGGATGTATGTCCTCCATATACACCAGCAGGTGTGACCCAAATTAAAGGTAGAATTTTCACCTCAAAAGATCCAGATTAAAGGTGGTTCTTCTCATTTCAAATGGTCTAATTTAGAAAAATCCGTCACAGGTGTACCCAGCTGTTTAGACTTTAGTTAATTCCAGATGAAGTCACGTAGCCAATAAAGAACACCGATCACAGCATCACTACAAACACAGCCACCACCAGGCTTCTTTGGTTCTCTAAAAAGTTGATGTTGGGACAGTCGGGCATGCATTTTTTTTTTTTTTTTTAAAAACAAAGTAATGCTTAAGTGGGGAAAGAAGAACACATAGGATTTATAGGGTAGTTGTCTGATTTCCATGCACATTAAACAAAGTATCTGCTAGCTCAGCTGTGCATATCCCTGGAAGACAGGGAGTGGGATAATTCTGAAGTTCTGAGCAGTGCATGTCTGAGACTGCCATGGGAATGTTGTGTCAGGGAGGAGTGTATGGCAAGAGGACATGAGTTTCATGTGTCTACTTTTGCAGACATCTCTATTGACAATTGGAGCTTTTCTTGGGGCAAGCACTGAATTCTTTGCTTTCTTGTGAGGTGCCTATGGAATCTTTAGGAACTCTGTGTTGGTCTTATTGTGTACTTTCCATTAATTAGGCTCTTGTGATGGGTTTGTAGGTCATCCACTGAAGTTGTTCTCCCTTTCAATTACTGGAGTTACCATAATTAGGTTTTACTTAGTCCAATGGATGTCTTTAAAAGAAGACTTGCATATTACTTGGAGAGAGAGGGAAGGAGGGGAGACAGATGGAGAGATGACAGATGGACTTGTGGACAGCAAGCTTCACCCTCTGCTTGTGGACTTCTAGCTAGCTACAACCTTCCCTTATGCAACACAGCTTCTGGAATTTGTTGCTTGGCCAGCTCCTATAATTGCAGAAGCTGATTTCTTGTTGTCTTGCTATTCTAGTCTACTCTCCTGGTTTTGCTTTTCTGATTGGATCCTTCCTGATGCAGAACTTCCAGTCCCTTTCATTATTCACATGTGCCTTTCACTCCACAGCGTTTTGCAGTTGTTTGAATCCTGTCACTCCAAACTGGACCCCAAGAATAAAGCGCCACCCACAGAACTCAAATCTAGCTGTCATTTTAATACTCCATTTGGCTCCTGGCAAACACTATTATTTATGCTATGTGGAGTGGAGTTTGGGGGCTTGTATACAGTTGTACATGCCTGCATTTTCGTTGTCTCATTATCTCCAGACATGCAGCATTCCTTGATTTAGACTAGGTAAGAAAATGACATCTTTTTCTACTTTCAGGTACTTCCAAACTCTAGTAGGCAGTTGGCTCTGCAGAATGGAAAATATACCATCCTGCTCCTACATGGAACTTCATGTGTCTCGGGGGTACATATTACTTCTTTATTGTAAATACTGCTCTCTGTTGACCAATCTTAAAGGAACAGGACTCCCAGTTTTGTGTCCCAATGAATAGAGTAGGAAGGCAAGCTTAAGAGCCTTGGCTTTGTGTTGCAATTATTTCTGGTCAACTTGTCTTCTCAGTTGTGGTCATTGTGGGTAAGGGCTGCTTTCCTCAGTGTTTACTGTGCTACATCAGAAAAGTCACTTGTTCTCTGTGATCTGTTTTCAAAATTTGTGATCACACTTTTTCCAGGTGTCACAAAAAGACTGGTTTGAGGATTAAATAAGATTGTGGCTTTGTAGCCACATTTCAAAGTGATGAGCTGTTTTCAAAGACAAGGTGATGTTCTTCTGAAAGTAGGCTGTTCTCCAGGTCAGTTTTGAGGATGTCACATTCAAAGGTGAAGATTAATTAAAAAATGTTCCTTATAGGCTGCCATTTCCACATGCCATCCACTAACCTTCTGGCTCATTTCTTCATTTATACACTCATTTATTTGATAATAACTAAGCACAGGTCACATTCTGAGTGTTATAGGCACAAATTTGAAGGGAATGTGGTACCTTTTCTCTAAGACCTAATTGTCTAGTGGAGGAAGAAAACATATACAAATATACTAATACACTTCAATGGGATTGAAGATTGTGGGGGTCATGAATGGCAGGCATGGGGCATCTATCTTTTGGGAGAGTCAGATAAGGTGAAACTCCTACCATCTGAAGGCCAGAAGAGTGAACACATTCCGAATTAGGTTAGACATCTTTTGGGATTTGTCCCATGATGAAAATTACTTCCTGGTTTGTGTTCTCAGATGCTGCCAATTTTCCTGCCAGGCAACATCTGCTGTAGCACCTGTAGCCCTGTGCTAATGATTATTAATGACATTCTTTCCCTGCACTACGGTAGACAGCAGTGGAAGCTGGCAGCAACAGTCTTTCCATGTAGCTTGTGCTGCAGCCACTTCTGAGAGGACCAGCCTCGTCTTTAGTGCTGCTCTGGAGACCACCTATTGTAGGTCATGGCTACCTGCACCACCCTCTCTACCTTGGCCTTTTTCTTCTTTTGAGTCTTTGGAATTTAAGTTTCTTCAGGAAAGGAGGCTCATATTCTCTCTCTCTGTCTCTCTCTCTCTCTCTCTCTCTCTCTCTCTCTCTCTCTCTCTCTCTCCCCCTCCTTCCACTCTCCTCCCACCCAATGTGTGCTTAAAGGTTACCTTTAAGAATAACATTAACTGTAAGAACAGATCCCTCCATGCACTTTTGCATATGGAGGAAGGTTTCTCACTTGCTCCATAGACCACATCAAATTAACTAATACACTTCAATGGGATTCAAGATTGTGGGGGGATATAAGTGACAGGTATGGGGCATCTACTTCTGGAGATTCAAATGAGGTGAATGTCTCATCATCTGTGTGGTGGTTTGATTAGGAATGGCTCCCATAGACTCATGTGTTTTGAATCCTTGGCCCATAGGAAGTGGCACTATGATTACATGTGGCATTGCTGGAGTAGGCGTGGCCTTATTGGAGGATGTGTGTCATTGTGAGGGTAGGCTTTGAGTTCTCATAAACTAAAGCTATGCCCAATGTGGCACACATTCTTTACCTGCCTGGGTATCAAGACATAGAACTCTCAGCTCTTCCTGTAGTACCATGTCTGTCTATATGCTGTCATATTTCCTACCATGATGATAATAGACTGAATCTCTAAAATGTATGCCAGCCCCAATTAAATATTTCTCTGTATAAGTTGCTGTGGTCATGGTGTCTCTTCACAGCATTGGAAACCCTACCTAAGACCATCTGTGAAGGTTAGATGAGTGAACACACTTGCAATTAGATTGGACACCTTTGAGGACCTGTTGCATGATAAAATAATACTTCCTGCTGTTTGTTCCCGAACCTTCCTATTAGATATAAAAGAAGATTCTTAACTTGGGTACACCATATGAATCTAAAGTACATTTCCTAGATTCAGGCAGAATTTATTTGCACCCTGCATTCAGTATTTCTAGATGTATAATCTTGGACAAGTTTATAATTTCTCCAAACCTCATTTTTTTCTCCACAGTGCTAGTTCCTCCATATAGTATTTAGAGGAAGAGAAGGAGAGGATGCATGTGAAACACTTACCATGAAGCTAGCCCATTGTGGGAGTACTAGCAATGAAAATATAGCCACAATTGTTCTGCCTTGACCTCATTCTCCCTGAGTTTAAGATTAAAATGAAGCAGAAAATTTCAGAACACAGAGAGGAAAAATAATATTCTCTACATTATTTGTCAATAGTCTGATAATGAAGAATTTCTTTTTCTTCTAGTCTGATAATGAAGAATATCTTTTTCTTCTAATTCAAACACCATTACTGTTTATAGCAAACAACACAAGAACAGAATATCCCTGTTGAACACCACGAATACCCTTTTCTGATTGATCTATGGTCTTATCTACTATTCCAGAGTTTCTTTTAGCCCCTTTCCCTTTGGAAACCACAGGCAAACCTGAGTGGATTGGGGGATGTATTTACAGAGACTGGACACTGAAAGACCCAGTGTGTAAGAGAACTCAGTGAAGGTCTAACTGGGGAACACACCTTGTCCTTTCATAAACCACTATTTATTTTTATCTCTTAGACATTTTAATCTAAATAATGTTATATATTTTTACATTTTAATTGAAATCTAGTTACATTGTTTTTCTTTCTTTCTTCCTACACCTCCTATGTATGCCAACTACTTCCAAAATTATATCCTCTTTAACCATTGTTGTTGTATATAAACCAATAAACATATGCCTTAGTTAAGATTTTACTTCTGTAAATAGACACGATGACCAATGCAAGTCTTATAAAGGACAACATTTAATTGGAGCTGGCTTACAGGTTCAGAGGTTCAGTCCATTATCATCAAAATGGGAGCATGACAGCATCCAGGTAGGCCTGGCGCAGGCAGAGTTGAAAGTTCTGTATCTTCATCCGAAGGCTGCTAGCAGAATACTGACTCCTAGGCAACTAGGATGAGGGTCCTAAAGCTCATGCCCACAGTGACACACCTACTCCAACAAGACCACAGCTCCAAATAGTGCCACTCCCTGGACCAAGCATATTCAAACCATGACAACACATACAAACAACCAGCTGAGTCTGTTCAGTGTTACTTGGACATATATGTTTCTAGGGCTGATCACTTGGTATTGGATAACCAATCAGAGGAGGACTACTTCTTGGTTTTTCAGTAGTTGTTAATTGATTGACACTCTTCATTTAGGGGATAGGGCCTTTTAGACTCCATATATGCTGAGTGGACAATTGATGCTAAGAATTATTCAGATCTTGCTTAGGCAGCCATATTTTTGAAATTTTATGGGTGTAGTTTTCTTGTCAAAGCTAGAAGTCATGATCTTATATCAGATTTCCTGGTCTTCTGGCTCTTATAATCTTCCTGCCACTGTTCCAAGTTTCCTGATCCTCTGGTATAGGTGTTGTGATATAGCCATATCATTTGGGGCTAGGTACCCATGGTTAGTTGTTTTCAGTATTTTTTTATTAGTTGCAGCTTTCTGTAATAAAAAGGTCTCTTTCTGCTGTAAAAAGAAGATTCTTCGGTAAGGACTGAGATCTACACTTACCAGGCTGGCCTAGAGCACAGGATATGTCACAAAGTAGTATTTCTAAATAATTGGGCCTTCCTTTTATTATTTCAAAGAACTCATTTCTAAACAACTGCCCATGAATTAGTGGGACTGTTTACACACATCAGTTTCATTTTTCCCTTAAGACAGAAAGCATTTGGCCAATGCTACCATTTTCTTCCTTGTGGCTGCTCTTACTACTTTCCACTTTAGTCAAGGTGTTGTCATTGTTATGACCCAACATTAGCATCAGTAGTATCTCCACACCCATAGGAGCTGGTACTCAGGAATTGTCAGGTGTGCCCAGCATCATTCATGGTACTTAGATAATCATCAGAGCCTCTGAATTTTTTTATGAAAGAAATTGAGATGCCATGAAGTTAAGTATTCCTGAGACATCAGGTAGCTAGTAGTGGAGACAATTTTAAGCCTAGGAAGCCTGTCTCTGGAGTCTCCAGTCTTTATCTATATATTATTGTTTTCCATACATAGTGTTGTGTAGCCATATCTATGTGCAATTTTTTTAAACACAGCTATTTTGTCATATGGATGTTAATATATTTGCATTTTATATACCAATAAATATGAGTTCAAAGCTACTTATTATGTAGTATTTTATTTTAGATATTATTGTATACTTTATTATTATATTTTTATTATATATATTACATAGTTACCCACCATCTATAATGGCTAATATTGATTGTCAGCTTCACAGGACCTAGAGTAACCTAGGAGACAAGCCCCTGTGCAGGCCTGAAAAGGATTATTTTGACTAGTTTAATTAACTCATTATGTTGGGAAGGCCTACCTCATTGTAGGAAGTTCTATTTCATAGACTGGGACCTTAAAGAAGAAAGTGAACTTAACAGTTCTTACTCTCTACTTCCTGACTGCAGTTGCAGCATGACAAGCCACTTCAAACTTCCTCCACCAAGACTCACCTTCCATAGTGAAATGTACCCTCATAAAGTCTGGGCTTTTGATAGGAGACCAACATACCATCTATCCATCCATCCATAACTAAGAAGTAAAGCATGTGGCTTCAAATAGAAATCAACTGAAGCTGCTGATTTATGGAGTCCCGTTCATTATCTAATGCAGATTCACCCTGGTGCAAATACTATATGCAGAAGCATTGAAACTCGCCCCTAGCAACCCTACAAAGGTCTGAGTGTCTCTCTTGTTTTCTTTTCCCCTTTCCGACTTCACACAGTGAGAACTGCCAATGGGAATTCATGCTGTGGCTATATAAAGTATGAGTCACAAGAAAGGAAGCACTTAATTACTTAATAAAATGATTGCCTTTCCGAGAAAGCAGAAGGGAATATGAAGGAAGTCGGGTGCAGAGAGGAGACAAGTGTGCAAGGTATCTTATTGGAAACCCTTTGAAAACATATCCCTTTGATCTGTGTAGGGTCCTTTTGAAGCCGTTTGTCCAACTCAATACTTTTTTTTTTTTTTTTTTTGTATTCCTGATACTCTATCCAATAAAAAGGAAGCTGGCTGAATACATCTGCAGATCTACTTCAATGTCAAAAGATGACTATGTATCTGTGGCCCATCGTTCATAAGTCAGAATTACATCTTTGTGTGTTGCTTGCAACTGGAGTAATGACCACCATTACCCACTGAGTTTCCTCTGCTGCTCAGGTAGCCAAGATTGATTTGTTGCTTACAGTACAGCCTCTTTCTTTGGAAGACTACATTTGGAGACTTTTGCCTATTGCCTCTCCTACCATCTGTCCTTTCATTCTTGAATTTGGTTCCAAAGTCCTACTATCTGATGGAATTTCAAGTAGACATGGTTTCTCTAGGTTTCTTCCTCCAATTCTGTATAAAGCTTGTTCTATATGAGCACTGCTTTGTCATGTATTGTCATGGTGAATTCAACACAGAACAATTTTCTGTCTTGTGTTGACAGAAAATTTTGTTTGAGTTTTGTGTAAGACAAGAAGCTAGCTTGTCTTTTAGATATTAACATGCCTGTTAGTATTTTTTTCATCTAACCTTGCACATTTGAATTTTCATGAACTCAATGTTATCATATTTTCCCAAGAACCTATAAAAAGTATTGAAGATATCTGATATTACCACTTGAGATTATAATTAAGGCAGAAGAGCTAGGTTACTATGAATCAGCAATGATGCCATGCAGCAGGGACAGATTAAAGTTTGGGAATATTTTATACCTGCTAAAGTTTTTGCTTCTCTGAGTTTCTTTGTTGTGTATTTGATGAAACATGTCATATTCTATCACTAAGTGTTAGCTCACATTACTCTGCCTACTAGCAATTCTCTTAAAGTCATTTGTTTTTTATCTGCATTGAGAAATTTTATGTTCCCTTGAATTTATGAAGGATGAGTTTATGTGTGAAATATAAATTTGAATAGCTAGCACTTTGGAGAGTAACCAAAATCTGGAAGAGTTCACATTTAAGGGAAGGCTTCAAATATATGCTCACCTTTTCAATTCTAGAGAATATGACACGGAGATAGCCCAATCTCTCTGAATCAAGTGGGAAGGATAAAATACTCACTTCTTCAGTTTTGAATTTGCCCAAATATTAGCCATGTAGGAAAGCATTACTGTGAAATGAGTGAACTTTCTAAAATGGCATAAATTTTTATTATGAACATTTGAAAGTCCATGACTTTAGGACACTGCTTTGAGCTGTTTATTGATGTCTCATGTATGAACAACTTGGGCTTTAATTAGAAAGAAGAAATCATTGCACTTTTAGAAAAAAATCACTTAGAGGAAAAATATCAACTAGCTGTATTTGATGGCATTAAATTAATTAACTTTTTGTAAGCACAAAAGAGAAGGGAAATCAATATAGAAAAAGAAATGTAAAATAATTACAGCATACAACCTGTAAGCACTATTAGGGAAAGTTGCTATGTATAACATACAAGGTTGGACATGGCCCATAATAGGTGGCGTTAATAGTTTAAAAAGGAATGTACAGCATGTGCCTTCTGTAGACTTCACAATTTGGATCACACACTTTATGTAAAATGTCATTCTACTTATGAAGTTTTGGTTCACACAGGTGATCTGCTGCATGCAGATGCAACCTTAGATCCGCATGGTTGAAGGAACATTATTTTTCTAAGACATAGATATGCTTTCTGACCTTGTGTTTGCCATACAGAGTGGTTGAGGTGTTACACTAAATTATCAATAGACTGAGTATACACTAACTCTTCAAGAGTGAGCTAGAGAAAGGAAACAACTTGGTCCATTCACCTTAGAATCTGGCAGATTTCTTAAGGGCTGAGACAATGGTCCAAGATTACAAACAGAAAAAGGACCCTAAGAAACTTTTTAAACATTTCACTTTTTACAAATACCAAGTTCCCAGAGAAGATCTTGGCCTAAGGTCACATAGTAAATCTGTTAAAGTTGGGCTTTTGAGCTCTAGTGAATTGTGATTCAATAGAATAATAAAATAAAAATGAAAATCAGGTGAAATAAGTTTGGGAATGCCATGTCTGCTCTCACTGGCCACTTTTGGTCTCATTAACTGTGAACTTGTGAGGGAAGCCTATGGTATTTACTTAGAAATGAGCCTTTATTGAGTAAAATAGCATTAAAGTTTACCCTACTTTATTATAGCAACAAAAATATAATTCAGAAAGTCATAAAGGTCAGGGATATCCAACCACCCAAAGGAAGGTCGGGAGGAGATTGCTTTTTCTAACTTAAAATTAAGTCAGTTTAGCAGGGAGGAATAGCTGTTAAATCATCTCTCAGGAAGATTTTGAATCTGAAGGGGACATCTAAAGCCATGGTAGTTTGAAATATACGTACATATACTATTTTCTTTCTTTCCATGGCTATGTCCTAGTGTCTTAATTAGGGTTTCTATTACTGCAGTGAAACACTATGACCAAAATGCAAGTTGGAAGACAAAGGTTTATTTGGCTTACACTTTCAAATTGCTGTTTGTTATTGAAGGAAGTCACGGCAGGAACTTAAAACAGCACATGTTCTTAGAGGCAGGAGCTGATGCAGGAGCCATGGAAGGGTGATGCTTACAAAGTTGCTCCTGCCTCTAGACTACTAGGGTTAAGGCCATGCACCATCACATCCAGCCCTAAACTTTTCTTTGATTTCTTTTCAAAAGTTGGAAATTTAGTTGGGTGGCATGAGGTCACCATTCCCTTTGGCTTCATTTCACTTCCTGGTGCCCCTTTTATCCTTGAACTATACATTTCATAGTTTTCCTTGCTCAGTTTGCTCCCTTTCTCTGTAGATCTTCAGCTATTTTTAGACTTCTCTGCCAACCCAATTCATCTAAAACTCTACAATTTAGCCTTAGGCAGGTTTTTCAGACAAGGGTAAAATGCAGTCTCATTCTTCATAAAAATATCACAAGAACAGTCTGTAGGCCACATACTAATATTTTCTTCCTCTGAAGCATCTGGAGACAAGCCCTCCCAGTTCAAAATCACCCTCAGCACTACTGTCTTTCTTGTTCCAACTAGGATGGACCATTACAACCCACTTCTGGTGCCAACTGCTATCATAGTTAGGGATTTTATTGACATAGAGACATCATGACCATGATGACCCTGGCAACTGTCATAAAGGAAAACATTTAATTGAGATATCTTACAGTTCAGAGGCTTAGTCCATTGTCATGGCAGGAAGCATGGTGGTCTGCAGACAGACATGATGAAGGAGAAGGACATGAGAGTTCTACATCTTGATCCATACAGGCAACAGGAAGAGGCAATGACACACAGACTGAATTTGAGTTTCTGAGACCTCAAAGCCCACCCCCTAGTGACATACTTCCTCTAACAAAGACACATATACTCCAACAAGGGCATATCTCCTAATAATGTCTCACCCTATGGACTTACAGACTCCATTTGTATTCAAACCCACCACACCTAGTTTTCATTTCATGCAACAGAAGACAACAAAAGCAACAGGTAAGTATTTTAGAAACTCAATCATAGAAAAGAATCTACAGCTTCCTTCATTACCAATGCATTTCTTGTTGCTTTGTCTGGATGACATTTACTTCCAGATTGCGAAAATATCCAAGCAGTCCACACAAGGAACCATGGTACCCAACCCATGGCCATGTAAATGCACTGTGTTAGAAGCTGATTCTGTGGACTCTGTACAGCTTTTAGATGACTGTGGACGCTGTTGACACCGAGGCTTTCACTTGGCATAATCACCCAAGGTGATCAAGGCTGTTATTTATGGAAATTCAAGTACCAGGAATCTACTCACAGTTCAGGCACGGGGTGGTTTGTGATTCTAATCGTTCCCAAAGTGCAGAAAGTATAATGTCACTTTTTTACTAAACCAGAAACTTTAAGGCTATCATCATAAACAGGAATAATGCTGGAGCTCTCACCCAAAACAAACAAATGAGAGATTGTCTAAGCCATCTTGGTACATACCTGTAATATAAGAATTTGGGAAGTGGTAAGCAGGTTGATCAGGAAGTCAGGGCCAGTGTTGACTGCATGATGAGTTTGAGGCTAGCTTGGGCAGCTTCATTATGAGGCTCATATGAAATATGTCTCATTATTTTATAATGAGACATTATTTCAAAAAAACCAAGCCAAGCCAAACCAAACCAACCAAACAGAACCATCTTAGACATTTCCTTCTTCATTTGGGATTTTAAATTGACTCTGGAATTCATGATCTAAGAGCTGGCTTTTATTCATGATGTCTCCCTTACTAATCATTTGAATGCATCCGACCCCCCAACCCCCAACTTATAAAGTTGTTTTGACTTAAAACCTGGTAGGTACTTATCACTTTATTTATTTAGTTTTATAGGATCTACCACCTTCAGATATACTATATCTCCATTTGTGGTTGGTTAATTGTCCTCTCTCTCCTACCGTCAACTTTACAAGCAAAGATACTTTACTCATTGCTCTATCTCTAGAATGCTCCACTCATGTGAGGGACTCATTAAGATTTCTTGTATGAATAAATTAGTAATATTAGTGAGTGGCAATGTAGCATTTAGCTAACACAACACACACACACACACACACACACACACACACACACACACACACACATGCATGCACGTACACATACAGTGTGGCCAGGTGTAGATGGTGCCCAAACTCAGAACACAAAGTATTGTACATGCCATGAAGTTACTCTACCATCAAGCTCTACCCAAACCCATTACCATATTTCCAAATAATGTTACTCAGCATGTTTTCAACTACCTAGTTTACAGTCATCTGGAGACCGCTGGTGCAGAAGCTGATCCTTGGCATCATTCCGGTTGCACTGAATTAGAGCCTCTACAGGTTAGCATCCGGATTCTGGGTGCTTATCAGGCTTCCTCTTGATTCTTAGATGCTGATGGAAGAGAAATGATTCAAAGGGTCCGGCTATTAGCATCCATTTTTCAAACTGGTGGAAATAATGTGTTGAATGTAATTTGCTATGAAAGGGCTGCTGTTGATAACAGGATTACAATTACCCTTGGTTTCAATCTTCCCAACTTTCCCGGGGAACAGAGGATTACACACTGACAGAGCAGACAGATGAGGTCAGTGATTGCTTTCAGAGCATGGATAACAGGTCAGCAAACATGTAGTGGCCTCATTTGGGGAAGCGTCTGGTGTTGCATGGTGCTGGAAGCAGAGAAAAATGGTTGAGAGTCTCTTGATCACGAGGATTCTGTGCATATTTTCCCTTTCCTGTGAAGTTACATGGACACGGGAAAGCCCAGCTAATCAGTTACAAATCCAAATAATTATAACTGGAGCCTGGCAGGCTTTGAAGAGAGATGAGCAAAAGAAAGACAAATTGAGGAGGCACAGGACAGTCAGAATGAGAAGCGTGTTTGCAGTTCTCGGAGAATAACAGACATGAATAATGAACACACCCCCTTCCCTGTATACACATGGCTGCTAATGAAACACATTATACATATTATACAAATATTATGTCTGTCTTAGAGTTGGAGCATCCCAAAGTGAAATAATTAGGTGTGGCAACATATCCCAGAAAGGATATACCTCGGAAGATGCAACAGATGGAATTTAACGGAAGAAAAGAAGAGGGAGGTGCTGAGAGCTCGCTGTTACTGTAAACATAGCAGGAAGTCAAGGCGTAGTTGGAGGGCAAAGAAGTGAATCTTAAATAGCAAATTTTCTCTCTCTGATGCACGGATTTACTCGGCATAGGTTTGATTAGTTTCGATTCAGTTAAACTTAATTCAAGTCGATTGAACATTATTAACTCTGTAATACACTCCATTTAAGCATCAATGTTATCCAGGGATGAATAAAATCATACTCTTTAGCACCTAGATTGTGAGAAGCATGTAATCTAGAGTGTAGGCAGGGAGAATAGACGCACACAAAATAATGTTGTGATTGTAACAGCATCTACTGAGAGGCTCCCTGCATACCAGCCTCTGTATCCTGAAAGATGCTTCGTATGACCTTTTGAACTAAGGCTAAAGAGTCCATAGAACTATCCAGACTGTTCATCCACAAATTTCTACACAGTTTTTTTTTTTTTTTTTATTATCAATATGGAGTTATCTCAGATTTCCTAAGCCACAGCTTTTTATTTCTCCAGAGGGGAAGTAACAGAGGGCTTTATTTAATGAAAACCACCTAAAGATAAATACTTCTTTCTGACATCAATTATTTAAATGATAGCAGGTATTTATAGGCATTATGTTTTCTCTAATCTACACAGTAATTATATAGAGTAGCTGTTATTTTCCATACTTTTGAATGGATGAGAAGAGGCTGGGACAGTTTAAAGTGAATAACTAACTGTTCGAGGTCACGCAACTGTGAGGGGTAGAGCAGTAACTATAACCCATATCTCTCCAATTCCATTAGCACACCCTCTTAAAATTCCTTCCGTCGACTTTGGAGGTAGCTCAGAGGAGAGGAATAAGGGCTAAGTGTATGTACAAATAAACTGCAGGCACTCAAATTAAAAGGCAATTATTTCTGACATGGGGTTAGACAATCCAAAGGCACGTTGGCAAGTGAATTGAGGTTTGATAAAAAGTTGTCACTGAGAGAGCAGCAGGAGCAAAAATATTAAGACACAAGCTGAGGGGTTATTTTGAAATTGTGCATAGCATAACGTAACATAACAAACACTGGCTTATGGTGGAGACTAAGGACATAATGCTAATTTCTAAGTGGCCTTTTACAAAAACAAAACTTTGTGATTGTATTCTATATACACCAAGGATACCATATAGTTGTTGAAAAGAGAAATGAACTAATTTTAGTTGCTGGAGAATGGGTATAAGATTGGCTTGCTAGTTTCTAGCACCTTGACAAAATATCTCACAGAAGCAACTTTAGGGAGAAAGGACGAATTTATTTATTTACTTTTTTTTTCAGTTTTTAAAAATGGGATATTTTATTTATTTACATTTCAAATGTTATCTCCTTTCCCAGTTTCCCCTCTGCAAACCTCTTATCCCACCCCCCTTATCCTGCTTCTGTGAAGGTGCTCCCCCACCCACCTACCCTCTCACCACTCTGGCATTCCTCTACACTGGGGTATCAAGCCTTCAAGGGATCAAGAGCCTCCCCTTTCACTGATGCCAGATAAGGTCCCTTCAGCTCTTTCAGTCCTTCCCTTAACTCCTCCATTGGGATCTCTGTGCTAAGTCCAATGGTTGGCTTTGAGCATCTGCATCTGTATTGTTCAGGATCTGGCAGAGTCTCTCAGGAGACAGCTGTAACAGGCTCCTGTCAGCAAGCACTTCTTGGCATCTGCAATAGTGTCTGAGTTTGCTGTCTGCATGTGGGATGGATCTCCAGGTGGGGCAGTCTCTGGATGGCCTTTCCTTATTTTGTTGTATGGTTGTAGAAGGATTTTAATCTATCTGAGAGGGAGAGACATGACTGAGTTCTTGGTAACCAAAATGTGAGGCAGGCATGTTTTCATTTTAAGGCTGGCTAAGAGGCAGAGCAGGGAAGCTGATGCTGGGCACATGATCAAGGTCTAATTGTGTGATTAAAGCCCAGGAAAGCAGCATTTTAGAGAGTTTAGCTTTAGTAAAACTGAAACCTAGAAATGGGTGGCAAAAGCAGGAAGCCTTGTTATAGAGCCCAGGAGAGAAGAGGAGGAGAGTGGGAATGCATGGGGGAAAATGGATGTGAGGAGAGGATCGAGGCTAGGATGGGAATGGTCACTTGGTGATTCTGAAGAGCATCCCATTTTATCTACAGAAAACTACAGATGAAAACATAGTATTCACTCCTATGATTACCATCTGAGTTAACAGTACTGACTCCAACAATATGTTATGATCAAAAGGCACACACTATGGCCATTATGATGAGGCCTTATGCCATTATGATGGAGGGAAGAAAGTTCTAGAAATATTTATACAGTTTTCTAGATACCTTGTAAAATTAAACACTGATGATCTTCATGGATCTGTATTGAAAACAAGTATTGGTTATATTAGGGATGAGAGGGTCTATATTTAGTCATAAGCTAAGCTTTGGGGTACAAAATTATAGATAGTTAGCCTCAAGGTCTGTATTTGCAGCTGTATTTGGCATTGTCAACTCATCATTATCTCTTATTTGAAGACCGATTGTGGTAAATACAGTGTCATAGTTTCTTTCTGAAATATTAATGTTATTCTCCATATAAGAAATTTATAGGTAGAAACAGCATATATGACACACTGAGAAATATGTTTTATCATTAGTATTACAGAGAAGTGATTTTAGGGGGCTAAGATTTGAAAACGCAATCATTTTTATGTCACTTGTGTGGCATATTATTACATTATTTTAGCAACACTAGGAGCATTTCTTTATCATACTATTATGTTACGAGAATAATTATAATTATTTAAAGCATGTTCTGAGTGAGTTTAAATGGGAGAGTGTCTTTTTATGGTGGAAGAAAGATATTCAGTTATCTGCAGTATAACTTTAGATTTCAATTTCTGAAGTTTGAGACGTGGAAATTTCTTTCATTAGTGTCTAGATGTCCTTCTGATTACAGAAGCTTCAGAACAGCCTCTGAAGCTGCAGTCAGCTAGAAGAAGATCCAAACAATTCATCTTTCCTAATGTCTGTCACCTAGGTAACTTCTTCCTCATCTTTCTGTGGACATTTCTGGCTCTATAGATACAGCAGAGATGTTTGTAGTAGCTAGCTTCTTCAAGGATGGAACCCTTTCAGAATGCTGGTGTCTTTGGAACAGAAGTCACCAACAGGAGAATGTCTTTTAGATATTTTGGATGTGCCTGAGCATAACTTTCTAAAGTCTTGGATCCATTTCTTTTTTAAATTGTTGAAGCAGGATTATGACTGCCATCAACCTGTTTACAGGATGGCCTTCACAGGATGCCCAGAAGAACACATCTTTCCCTCCCAGGTAGTAAATGTTCTAAAGTGAGTAGTGAACAATGATGAGTGAATCTCTATTTGTTCATTCTACACTTAATGCTCACTGGGCTTAGCTACTGTACCTCCGTGGTAAGAAGACTGCACAGTTTAAGCATTGTGTGGTCGTGTCCATCCCCTTGAATCAGTGACTGAGGATTGCTCATTCCAGAAAAGTAAACTCTTCTCCATTGTTAGGTAATACTTGAGAACCTCTTAGGAAAGCCCTAAAGTCTTCAAAACAGCATGTTTAGTATGAAAGCTATGAAGGTGTCCTGAGCATATAATCTGTTCTCATGAGAATAAGTAAACCATAAGTTAAATAAGAAAGCAAAAGCCTGAGAACATTGTATTTGGACTTTTATGTTAGACAGTACTGACTTGAGGGCAGCTCTGCTTTTTACTAAGGTAGAAAAATTGGTCAAATTATTTTAACTGTAAGAAATTCTTAATTCTCTATAGAGTAACATAGTTATATCATAGAGAGTTTAAGATCAAACAAGATACTGCATGGAAAGTGTAAACTTGGAAACCAAGTCTATGTGAGGCTTGCTTATACCCTGACTATTCACCTTCTATGGGAAATGTAACAGGTTATTTCACAGTGTAGCTGAGAGGTGGGATATTTATATTTATGCATGACAGAGGGCATACGCACAGCATAGTGTGTAAACCCAGACTAAGAGAGTGAAGTGGTAGGGTGAGGGGCATGAAATTCTGTCTGCATCTTTCCACTTCAGCAAAGATGGGTTTTGTACACATACAGAGAGCTGTTCAGCTGCTTACTTAAAAGAGTCAAGAGTAGTGGTGTCATTGCATAAATATGGATAACCAATGTTTACAATGGGGGGATAGAGATAGAGATAGAGATAGAGATAGAGATAGAGATAGAGATAGAGATAGAGATAGAGATAGGTATATATATAGAGAGAGCACAAGAGAGAGAGAGAGAGTACTGTAAGTATTGCATCTTTAAAATTCGGCCATTAATTATAATCAGTTGAACAACATAGATGAATTTTCTTAAGTTAGGAAAGTTAGATTTTCCTACAACTGATATTTACAGAATTTCAGCATCCTGATTTAACTCTGGACTGTAAACATGGAATTCATAGGATTCTACTTAGGGACACTACATCTGTCTCTTCAGTGTGAGACATAGGACTTAAGGAAGTAAGGATGACAGAAGAGTGAGACGGAATTTCCTTGTCCTGTCATGTGATGCAGACTCATGTGGTATTTTGCTGAGACAAGACCTGTGGGAGAATATGTGATGTGTGGAGAGTATAAATAGGACTCACTGGACAGTGACATGATTGCAGAGCTAGTCTTACAATGCTCCGGCTTTGTTGATCTCCCATGTCTTCATTGATCCTCACTTCATTGAGAGAGGTATGGCAGAGAATTCCTGGCAACCCAGCTGTTTCTGGTTATGCCCACTGAGTCATGTAGATTTGGTGAAGATCTGGCTGTTTCTGCTAGATTGCCACTGCTGCTGATTCATGCCTGGTATCCTAACACTACTGAATTGGGCTATGGTATCCTGACAACAGAGATTGAAATCGATCCTACTCCCCACCCCCCAAAAGATTACTTCTAACTTCTAAACAGGTTCATATTCCCTTGCTCTATTTACCTTCTTTTTCTCCCCTACCTTTGGATGGGGGGCTAGAAGGGGATTGAAGCATTTGAAAACATTTATTAAAAGTAGGTTTTAAAAAAATCTAAGCCAACAGAGGATCTCAGAGACAAATGTCTTCTTCAATACATCTGAGGAGACTCCTATTGTCCTCTGTTGAAAGTTCTAGGTTGCTATGGACCTGCAAA
Source organism: Arvicanthis niloticus (assembly GCF_011762505.2). Taxonomy (NCBI): domain Eukaryota; kingdom Metazoa; phylum Chordata; class Mammalia; order Rodentia; family Muridae; genus Arvicanthis; species Arvicanthis niloticus. The sequence continues at coordinate 22,143,764 of NC_047673.1, read as the reverse complement.
GACCAAAGAAATAGCCCTCCAAAGTGTGGCAAGAATTGCTGCCAGGAAATATTCACAGAACTATTAGAACTGTGATGAGCCCAGGCTAGATGATGAACAGAAGACAAAGTTGTTATGAGGATCTTGAAGAAGTAACACCTCCCACAAGGCAGACTAGGGTGGACCAATTTTAATAGTTGCAGTGAAGAAACCTCCTGCCACATGCTTTGAGCTCTACTGGGTTTCAATTTATTTGCCAGGGGTATCAAAGTAAAATTATCTTGAAAGGTATACGAGTAGTTCACATCTTTTTCCAGAGGCTCTGCAATTGCCTTGGGTATCATAACAAGACACCACAAATGTGAGTTGTTCTATGGACTGAAGTGTTAATGGCAGACCTCAGACATGGGAGAGTGCTGTAAAGGAGGAGATTTTGGTGACAGCCCTTGGGAAATAAGTAGAAAGTTATTGTAGAAGCAATGTTGGAAGAGGTGTCCAAAATGAGCCAGGATCCTTTAGGAAATGAGGCTTATACACAATTCAAACAGCAGACTGGAGGATGAGCATGGCCATCTGAATCGTTCAGTGTCAGGCACTGGGAATGACCTGAGCTACTGGACGATTACATTGAACCTAGAAGCTGAAGTAGCCTATCAAGTAGTTTATGACATAGCCATTATGCTTACTTATTCATTGCAGTGTCTTCTATCTTGTCCTATCTCCTACTTGTCCTATCTTGGTAGGAGTACTGACTCATGGGTGCCTGAATCCAAAGCTTGCAAACTGTAATGACTAAGACCTAAAAATAAAGCTTCGTTTCCTTTTGTACTTTCTGATTGTGTGTGTGTGTGTGTGTGTTTGTGCGCGCACATGCGTGTGCATGACTGCTTACGTGTGGTATACCACATTCAGGCTTTTGTGAACTCTGGGCAAGTATTCTTGTCACTTGTCTACCAAGCCAAGTCCTCAGACCCCCCAGAAAAACAATCCGATACTCTCCACAGTTTTCTTTTGCAGTGTCTGAGTTTAGATTGATTGATACCTACATTTGTTTTTTTTCCTTCCTTAGCCATATCTTCAAATATTTTATCACTTATTAAGGCAACAAATATTTAGGAGTTATTAGTTGTACTCCAGTAACTATTATAGATGTTAGGAAAATGACAATGAACAATACCTTGTTCTCGTAATATTGTATTTGTGGCTGGGAGAGAGAGTGGGTGCTAGACAATCCAGAGACATATTAAAATCAATAAATTTTTCACGAGTGATACATTAGACATTTGGATGCTTAGATACATTAGATACTTAGACAAAAACGTCAAGTTTGGGGCAGGAATCATTGACTGAAGAGAGTTGGCTGAGGGACCAAACCCAAGCTAGGATGGTGGTTAGAGATGCTTTTTGTTCACAGACAAGCTGGAGGAGGGAAGAAATAGAAGAGCAAAGGCAAAACTATAGAAGAGAGTTAATCCCTCTGGAGCTATGTCACCGCTCTCTTGGAGCCTAGAGATGAGCCATGGCCGACCACAAAAGAAACACACAGAGGAGCCTGCATTCTTCAAAAGTGCGCAGCTGTGTTTGGGTCTCACTGTTTTTCTTTTAACTCAAAACAAATAAAATCAGATGAATTTGGTAACATCTGAATTTATCCTCTCCCCCACTCCCACCATTCCTTCATTTCCTCCCAGCAGAGTGTACTGTTGGAGAAGTTAATTTAACTAGAAAAGCAAAAACTGACAACGTGGAACTTTGATTCTCCTGCAAATACAGCCCCGATTATTACAAAATCTGCCTGTGACAGGTCTAATATGTCTCTCTTTGCCGGTAAATTATCATTCATCCTGCAAGGTGTGAGAACATAATCCTTTGTATTTAAGGAGCTCAGAATCTGAGCACTGCAATTATCGGCCCATTTTTTGTTAGACTTGCCTCAAATGTGCCCGTGTACCTTTGCTTAGTGCCACCCTAGGTTCAGTGCTGCGCATTGCACCCACTTTTAATATGTTTTCCTTATTGGGGCACTCTTGATGTTAATGTTTTAGACAGAGGGTGCTTTCTTGGTATCTCAATAAAGTACAGCCAAGTGTTTCATTTATACTATTTTGTGAAGTGTGACTTATCATCAGAATTAGCCTGATGTGTGGGAGAGAGTAGGAGTGGTTGGAGTCAGATCAATTTGAATTCTCACCCAACGGTACCATCATTACTACTGTTTAAAATTTAAAATACCACCTCCACCACCTCATTCTTTCTGAGCTATGTGGTTTTGTGTTATAGAAATATAACTAGTAAGACTGGACTTCTCTAGGTGTAGTAAAGAAAATATGGACTGTGGTACCTTGGTATTGGGTCTTGCCCTATGGTTTAGCTCATTCTTTCAATTGCTCTTAACTCACCCTCTAAGATTTAACACTAGAGAGTAGTAATTAGACACCTACCTATCATTCATAGGATGGTTTATCACTCTTCCCCATATTTTCCAGGTCTGGGAATTCTCGTGTTTCCTTATTTTCTTTCTGGCTTTCACTTTATTTCTGCTACAGTTTATTCTTGAGTTTGCCCAAGAGCTATTCTCCTATCCTTTATTTTACATATTCATTCATTCATTCATTCATTCATTCATTTACTATTAGTTTTTCTGGAGGAGTTTGAATCTTTATTTTCCATACTTTCTTTATTAAAGAACATTTTTGAAAAGTAGTAAGTCATGAGCGTATAAATAAATGGATAAATGCTAACTCATGACGAAACACTACCCTTAACTCATTACTTAATGAGGCAGCCAGTAAGCTGTAAAAGCTGCTGGCTCAAAAAATTCCAAAAATTTTTTGTCACATACAGATATGTGACAAAATTGGCTACAAGTCCCAGAGCAATCAGAAATAGTATATCTTCTAGGCAAAATCTACATATGTCTGGACAAGAATCATTTACATGAATTTTGTAACTCCCTCAACTATAAATCTATAGCAGGCCAATGAAATAGAGATAAACTGAAAGGTAACTGGACACAGGATGCTTGGTATTTTCCAACATTTTAAACTCTTCTGTGTTATTCTGTGACAATACCCTGCTACCTTAGCCTGATTATGCACAGAAAGGATTATTTTCGCAATGTTTTTTGCCCATCAACTACAGACATTGACTAAATGAAGATGTATGCTTGGTCCCTTGATGCTAGTCAGTTTTGTTTCTCTTTCTCTGCCATCTAAAGAAACTGCATGGCATACTGTGGCCATCTAGGCCCTGCTCTGTACCCTTTGTCCTTTCTGACATATTTTTCACTTCTCAGTCAGGTAATCCAGTTGTTTCAAGACTTGCCTGATGCCAACAAGCTAACAATATTCTTCCTGCTCTGAATTATCACACTGTTGTGTTGTTACTATTCCATTGCCATGTATAAAGTTTCAATTCACGTGGGACATGGTGGTATATGCTTTTAATCCTAGCACTTGGGAGGTAGGGCAGAGTCAGGAGGATCTCAGTGATTTTAAATCCAGCTTGGTAGTGAGTTCTAGGGTTCCAAGATGGCCAGAAATACATAATGAGACCCCGTTTTTTTTTTTTTTTTTAAAACAAACAAAAAAAAGTAATTCAAAGAGAGTGACTATCACGTGTTCTCATTCTACTTGACTCACATGTGAGGTATCACGTTTGTGAATTGCAGACTTAACTGTTTTGCAGCCTATATACATTTCAAAACATCTTGTTGTACACAATAAGGACATAGAATTGTGTCTGTCAGTTCACTTAAAAGGAAAATAGAGTGTTGCCCTAAGGGGCTGCTGTCTCGTCTTCTCTACTTCTAGAAGATCTGTGCTTGAGGACTCCAGTCCCTGAGCAGCCTTCATGCAGTCTGCAAATCAGAAGCATGTATATAGAGAAAGTGAGGCTGTGCTGTAGGAGTGTTGGCATTTTCAGCATCTCTCTTTTGGTACCAGGATATATTCCTGAAAAAAAAAAAATCAAAGTGGGCACTGCATACAGGAGGATGCAGAAGACAAACAACTAGAAGTTGTTCGACAGATTTTCTTATAAGTTTCATTGAAAAGGTAAAAATTACTCTTTCTCAATGAGTGAGGTTAGAAACAAAGAGAGATAATTTAATGGTCTTTCAGAAGATGTTAAAACACCTTATTGTTTCGCAGTCTACTTATCAGTGGTTCAGCCAGTCAAGTGAAACTCTTATTTCTCAAAGTGTGGTCCATGCTTTAGGTCCTCAAGACTCATGTAGGGATGTGAAAACAAGTTTGAAATTAGGCCTTGGCGTAACACCACTGAAACAGGAATCTGTGGGATTGAGTCTCAAGAGTCAGAATTTTTATAAAAGACACTAATGTTTCCCCAAATGGTGATGTTTAATTTTCACCAAGTTTATTTCATTTCTTATGAGCGTATGGACAAGCAGCTTAAGCTTATTCAGTGGTGGTCTCTGATACTCACTACTCAGTGGTTAAAAGGTGGACACTCAAATCCAGGATTCAGTGGCCAAAAGGGTGTTTTAGACTTCGGTGGGGGAACTTTTGAAGGGCCCCTGGAGCATTTGCCTACTTTCAGAAGAGTCTGTGACCTTAATTCATCCTGATATTCCTTCTGCCACAGCTTTTTCAGGAGAACTTTCCAGAACATCATCCTCAGTATCATACAAATGGAATGGTTTCCTTTGTTGGGCATGGGATGCTAACGCTGATATGGTACACAAGAGAATCTGTGTTACAAGAGCAAAGTCAGACAGAGCGCTGCTGTAAGAAAGATGTCTTTATGTAAGGCAGGCGGCTTGTGTTGGGATTAGTCAATGGCAAGTGTGTCAGCTACCAGAAGACTGCTTTGCGAAGGGTCTGATTAGTGAAGACCTGCAGCTTGGTCTCCTACAAGATAGGACACTGATCTCAGGAAGGTTTTACATGGCTACAATGGTAGGAATAGCTGACAGAAACTTCTACAAGGACCCTTTCAAATGCAGTACATGCACGTTACCCCTTCTCTTCTGTAGACAGACTCTTGCATATGAGAGGCAGGGTTGCTGTCTCCTTGGTGGGTTCTTGCCATAATACAAGGAATCTGAAGACACTCTCCGACATATGTAGGGCATCGAGGGCTTTGGACACTAAGTGTCCAGGTTGGAAGTGTAGAACAACCCATATTGAACCCCTCTCTGGATGTTGTGGAAGGTCATAGAGGATTTTTATGCCTCCTACACTATAAAGATCCAGCAACAGAAAATACACCGTTTTTATATCCAATAGAATTAACATGAAAGTCTTGCTAACATGGTCAACAGCTGTGTAGCCCAATAGAAATAACAACCTCTGCTTCCTAGGGACATGAGGATGTGTCCATTACTGTCATAAGCTAAAAGGTCAGTTCTATGACTTTCTATTTTTGTCATGTAGAATACTGAAATAAATAATCTCCGTGTGTCTCTTGATCTTAAATGAGGTTTACTCTTCCTGTGTAACCTGAAAGTGAAAATTTTCTTCTGAAAACAGCACATTTGGAGACCACCATCCACCACTTTTAGTCCCGGCACACAAGTCAATCACCTGACCACAGCCTGCTACAGAGAAAGGCACCATGCAGGGTTCACAAATATTATTTCATGACCCATTAATTATCTTTGTTGTATTCATGTGGCCCATTTGTATGTTTCCTTTTGTTTAGATATGTTTCTATTCTCTCATTGTGAAAGAACCAAAGGCAAAGCATACCTTTGAATTTCCTTCCCCACAGGTACAGCGCACCTGAGAAATGATGATAAAAGCCTTAAATAAGAATGCAGGCACTAGGTATTATGAACAATAAAAGCCCCATTGTTCTTTCTGAAATAGACTGAATGGCAATGCTCACCTCCCTTGTACTAGAGCTCAATTAATTTAGTTAGACTAATTTTTCTTCCTTTATTAACTGTCCTCTATGCTTAATGGGACAAAATGAAAGACAGAAAGATGGAGTGCTTGGATGTCTATAGGACTAATTTTAGCATCAGGCATGGTTGTGAGAGGCTTAGAGCCAGGTGCATTTCAGTCTTAATGAGGTGGTACCTTCTTGAGGCTTTTGACCTTGTCCATTGTAGGTGGGAATTTGCAGAAAGCATTTAGACAGCTTAAAGTACAGTTGACAGAACTGTCTGCACCATTCGCCTTTATCCATTTGAGTTCCACCAGCACAGGCCAAAATGCTAGTTTCTGTGAGTAGAGAATAACATACATTTATCTCGTCATGGAATAGATATAAATGTGAGCTGACACTTCTTCTTGGCTCCCCTGTTCAACATGATATCAGCAATAAAAAATTAAAAACTGTCCTGTTTTTGCTTAGGAATCTTACACCAAATTGGCAAGTTTCTTATACTACCACCAAGTCAATAGCCAATGTGTGGCATCAGAAAATGTGAAGTAAAAGTCATTGAAAGGGGCTGGATGGGTAGGGTGGATTCTCTCTGGCCACTTTTCATTACTCTCCCTGGCTTCTTTGTCACAGCGAAGCATTTATATAACTTAGTTCAACATGAGAACTCTCTGATGGCCTAAGCCCTGGTGGGGTAAACAGAAGATAGGCTGTGTTCTCTATTGGGTTCATGGCTATTTGGTTAGGAGAACCTGTCTGACATAACAGTGCTATTAAAGATTTGGTAACCTCACTTGGAATGTTTCATTAATGTCTTCGTTTTCTGAGGGAAGAAAATAACTTGGTTCTTGTGGTGAGAATGGCCCTTATAGGCTCATATATTGAATATTTGCTTCCCAGTTGGTGGAACTGCTTGGGAAGGATTAGGAGGTGTGGCCTTGTTGGAGGAGGTGTGTCACTGGGTGTGGGCTTTGATGCTTTAAAAGCCTATGGCAGCCCCAGTCACTCGCCTTCTGCCTCTATCTTGCAAATAAGATGTAAGCTCTTAGCTACCATTTTTGCTTGCCTGCTGCTAAGTTCTTTTCTATGACGGACTAACACTCTGGAACTCTAAGCAAATTAACAGCTTCCTTTTATGAGCTGCCTTCGTGTCTTTCACATCTATAGAAAAAAAAATAATTAAAACAGTCCATGTTGGGCTAGGGCTTGTAAACAGGTAGATGGTCTCATGAAAAGGTAGATGTGTAGTGACAGTGTCTAAGCTCAGGACTTCAGGGATATTATACACTGGCACATTTGTAGATCTCAGTGTATCTCAGTTCTCAACATGTTAATCAACCATGACCTATAAAATGTTTATACCACTGGACTATGTGTATACACTATATTTACTGGAAAAGATAATAATCACATTCTTTTGTTTCTTGGAAGCTCTAACTTTATTTTCCAAGCTTCAGGTCTATACTCCACATTCTGAGACATGCTTCTACTCTCTTCCCTTGCATTTTAATTGGTATTTCACTATTTCCTTCTTATAAATTTTCTTCCTCTCTGCATACCGAACTAACCATTCCACCAAAGCCTAGTAAAGATAGGGGTGTGTATAGCTAGACACAGAAGAGCATTGGTAAAGGAAACAATTTTATTTCTAGTACAATGACTGCACAATATCAAAAAGGAACCTGAGCTCAGAAATAAAGCTAGGTTTATTTCTCAGTTCTACTGTCTAGGTTGGTGACTGCTGTTATTTCAATGGTCTCAAGTTCAATATACTTATTTTTAAAATGAACAGTGTTGCTGGGTGTGTAGTCCAGCTGGTAGAGTACTTGCCTAGCATGCACAGAGCCTCAGCTGGCTTTCATTTGCAACACTGCATCTCCGCTTTATAACCACACATCCCAGCAAATGTTATAGTCCTAGTACTCACTGCTTGGTGGGTGGGAACAGGCTGATTAGAAGTTTGAGATCATCTTTAGATATATAAGCAGCTACAGCTAAGCCTGGGCTACTTATTACCCTAAGTCAAAAGAAAGAGCAAAAGAATATAATAGTATCTGCCTTGAAATATCAGAGGAACCTAAATGCCAAGTGTGTTTCATTGAAAATCTAGCTACAGATTGTTCAAAGAGTTAAAAGAATATATGCTTAGAAAGTTTTTGTTCTCATGAAAACAGCAAGTTAAGCATGGTTCCTTTGAAATATGTATTAACAAAAATATAACAATACTTTCTTTCCTTGGGAAAATAGTGGTCTCATTCTAAACCATTCCCACATATCCCTTCCTGCATTGAGTAAGATTGAGTTTTTATAATTATTCCAGTTTGGAACTCAAGGATCAATAAGACTGGAGTGATCATGAAAACGGGAGACTGTATGATGACAGGAGATTGTGGCAGTGTGAATCTAAGGTAGAAAGCAGAACTGTAACCCCTGCCATTCAGCCATGGTGGGCAGCAAGCATGTTAAGTATTACCTGCCTCTTATGGTTGAGATAAGTCGAGGCAAGGAATCTTTAATAATACATAGCAGTCACAAGCCCCTTAACATAATGCCAGAAAATGGACCAGTTATAGAATGTGGTTGGGGGTCCAAGAGCACATGGTATTACAGATACACATTAGTGAGATGGTTCTTCAGTTTGGACAAAGAGACTACTCTTTTCTTCAATAATATATTATGATACATGAGTGTTCAAATGCAAAAAGACAGAGATGGATGGAAAGCAAAAAAGAAACAGTAGCAAGGAATAGCAGGGGCTTTTAAAATATAAGCCTTAAACAGCTCTAAACAGGCTTGAATAAATCCAGTGATAATCTACCCTGACCTTTTTGATAGAGTCCTAGAATTATTAAACCTATATAAAAATGAAACTAAGTGTAGGTAATTACAGAATCTTGGTAATGATTGATGACATATAATCCTACGACTACTAAGTTAGCCATCCTCCAGTGAGGTAAGCATGGGAACTAAAGCAGAACTCCACCCGCATTTTGTGTTTATTAGGGGAGAAGCTCTCATGCCTGCCTCTTAAAAATTGGAATCATTTGTTTTCATAGCACAACTGTCTACTTAAAAATTGAGTATCAGTAGAACAGAATTGGCCAAATTTGAGTAGCTCCAACTAATACATATACAAGAGATATTAACCTTGGCAAACTGCACAAAACTAACTATAGGGACATCAGGACCCAGCTGTGCTGTCTTTAGAAGTACACATGCCCAAAGAGGGAGAGAAAAGCTTATTGGATATCATAAGGTACGACATAAATATAAATTTTTCTTGATGACATTAAGTATATATATATATATATATCACAACACAAAGATACTATGTTGTATAATTGGTTACCCAGCTTCTATATGTCCACCCAGTTTGCTTATCCTTTTATTGGCTTCCTGATGGGATAGTGGCAGTGATATTTTGGGGGGAAATAAAGAAAGCTAAATCTATATCTAGGCTTATTTTCTAGATATCACCTAAAATGGTATTTGCCTACTAGCTCTTTCTCGCTAACATAATTTCCTTTGTTGATTTTCTGGTTTGTTAGCTTCTCACTTGAGTACTCATCTTTCTTCATTCAGTGATGACCCATGTCTCACCCTAATGCCTGTCAAGCTCTGTGCTCTCACAGACTCTGGCTATTGATTAAGGAGACAAATTCCCTGCACGGCAGGAAGCTGACAGAACTGAGGAGGCAGCAATCACGTGTCATCGTATTTCAGTAGATGAAAGACACATGTCACTGTAAACTGATGAGTGTAAATGTACAAGGGATAATGATATGACAGCAATTGGGGAACTTGGAGAGATTGTGTGTATGTGTGTGTATGTGTGTGCGTGTGTGTGTGTGTGTGTGTGTGTGTGTGCATGTGCCTGAGTGTGTGTGTGTGAAGGTCTCTACTAGCCATCATAGCCTTGTGGATGAGGTCTCCATGGTGCTTCATCTGACACTGGAAATGTGATGGAAATGAGACAATGGGTATTTGGGACAAGAACATTTCAAGAAGACAGCAATATACCCCATGCACCAACCAAGAGCTGGCATATTTTTAAAATCAAAAGAAAGCAAAGTAAGAAGACCCAAGTAGCTTTGAGGAAAGCTGGCCACAATGTAGTATAAAAGTCTTAGGCTAAGCAAGTTTTAACCCATGTGGGACTCCCAGGTTCTTGATTCTCACTCATCTCCTAATGCTATTGCCGGGAGCCGGGAGCCGACCCCCTCGCCCCCGGCTTGGGGGTGAGAGAAGGGGAGAGAGAGAGATGCAGCTGGTTCTTCTTTCTTCTCCTCCTCCCACCGTCCGGTTCTTCTCCGAGGCAGCCCCTATGCTACTGTAGCTGACCTGCAGTCAGCATCCTGGCCCTAAGACCAGTAAGGTGTTAAGTAAATAGCCTTGTGCTATCCTAAAAACTTCTTCTGAGGATAATGGGACTGCAGGCTAGGGTGATTAACACCTGTAGCCTAACAGCAGAGGATTAGGCAACGTGGCCTTTGTTCTATCTCAGCAGGAACTGCTGGGCTCTAACTTGCAGGAAGAAAAGACACTTTAGAAAAGTTACTATAGAGTTTATTAAGTGTAAAAAGTATCCTATGAAAGCTATCTGAGGGGAAACGTGGAAAGGTCCTGAGTGGGGAAGAAGAAAAGATTCTAACAAAGTAAAATTCTAAGGGAGAAAAATTCTAGGCAGGGGGAAAGGAAAGGGCGATGGGGTCTAACTAACTAATTCCTAATTCGCGCGCGCGCCCAACTCTTTGTCTTCAGTATTTATATGCCATTCAGAGTACATGATCACATGTTACAAAGTTCATCACAAGTTCACACCAAAATTCAAGTCATAAATTGAAATAGAAGTTTACAACACAGAATGTTTACATGAATACCCATTAGGAGTAATTATCTAACTAGACATTCATCACCTGTCTAGCTCTACAGGTTCGCAGAAAGTTTGAAACTATAACTTAAGAAATTAGTGAAGTTTTGTATAGATAAACCCAGGCAATATTTTCTCTTCTGTCCTGGTACCTATAATAAATTGTGGATTCCCTCTAGTAACCTAGGCTAATGGTTTTATGACCTCTTGGAATGTGCTCTGAGCAGGAGAAGGTCCAGTTACTATCACTCTTGGGGCAATTAACTGATAACACTCAGGAGACTGGCAGAGTTCTCATTGCAGTTTGACTATGCCTAAGGGACTTAATAGCAGTCCCGATATAAAAGAACTTAATAATCACTGATATAATTTTAGGAATTCTTATAGGGTCATCATTAAGACTTAAGAAGTCATCTATTTGTCTATATAGTATCACTACAAGACAGTACATCTTCGTGGATCTGCAGAGATCTGCTACAAAGGGGTGTGCTATTGCTTAGTGATTGTTACATATGTTTAATAATAGTAATAATGGGAAAAGCATATTAATAGCAGGAATCTTTCCTAAAATCACGTCCACCACAGCCTTGCTAATGGGGCACACTCGTCGCAGATTATATAATAATCCGAGGCAAGCATTTCAGGATGATCATCTGCTCATTATTAGCTTGTCCCATTATGGCTCCCGACATGCTATTCCTTATTTCTGCTCCAACCTCATAATTATTATTCTGCACACAGTGTTATCTGAAGGTTCTGACTCTGTGGGCTCTACTAACCCTGTGTGTTTCAAAATTATTTTTTTTTAAGGAATTGCCTTTGTGCTGAGTATGCTTCCATACTTTTCTTGTCATCATTCCCTGGGCTGTATATTGTAGCTGTTATTTGCATTGCATCTCTATCATCTAGAGATGATTTAATGCACATGTGATGATGTGCATAGGCTTTGTGAAATGATGAGCAGCTTCATGAGGGGGGTGAGCATCCACAGGATTTGATATCCAGCATGGGTTCCTGCAACCAGCCCTGCATCCATACTAAAGAATGTCTGTGTTTTTGTCTTTTTATGCTGATATTTTTCCAAAACAACTCTATCATTTATTTTATGGAGGTGTCCATGTGCCTCTCCTCAGTACTTTATCTAAAGATGTGACAAGAGATATGGATGAGAAATGACACATACTCGAATATATAATAGAAAACACAACAACCATGGCTGAAACAACCATCTTGAAAAGATGACATGCAAGGTAGCAAAAGACCAGAATGACTGTGCACCTCATGTGACTTGTGTTCCTAGAGAGAAGCCTTGTAGAGGCAGGCCTCTGGGAACTTTACCATGCAGGAAAGGGAGAGTAAGGTCAGTGTTGTGCGAGCCACTTGCCCAGTCTCCAAAGGCAATCAGACACCAAGAAGGAGACTTTAGAGGAACACAAGTTTTGTTTCACTTTTCTTTGCAAACTGGACCATGATTCATCATTTAGACAGTCTGTCATACAAGAAAATCATAAGGAATCATAAAGCTCAGTGTGCATCAGCAATACCCAGGGTTGTTTATCCTGGCTGGACCTCTCTGCTACCCTGAGCACTGAGACGAGACTCTGTCTGTACCATCTTTCAAGACGCTTGCCAGCTCACTTCCTGGGGGCTTTTGTTAATGGTACATATCACTGAAATTCATGCTTAGGGTGAGGGGGGATTCCAGAAGATTGTTTTGTTCTTGAGTATTTGTTTTAAGTCTTTGAACTTCTCTCCACCCCCTAATAGAAATCGTGTCACCCAAACTATCTTTCCTCCATCATGATACCCATACCAACTTGCTGGGGACATCTGGTAGGTCATGAGGTTTGGGGAAGAAACAGCTAGACAGCAAAACATAGAATGCTTTTTCTCCCCTGGAGAAAAAATTAGTTGTGAAATTGGTTTAAGAACTATGCTATTAATAATACTCATCTTGAAAAAAGAATTTATACAATCACACAAACATCTCTGTAAATTGTTTAAAAAGAAACAATGAGGCTATAGAAAATAAAAGTGATGTTACCATAATTAAGTGCAGTACAAAACAATTTGCTTTAAAACAATAATTGACTAATGGACTAATTATTAATGTTATATTATTATTAACTTCTGTTTAGAAAAATACAGTCATAGGAATTCCCATATTGAGACTGTAGGCACCAACATCCTGTCTCTTGCCTATCACTTGGTTATTTATATACAATGTATAAAAAACAGTTAGCAAACCCTGTAATGGACCAGCTATTAGAAATTATCCTCTAAATCTAAACGTGTGAGTTTAAATACAGCTCAAAGTAAAGGGCTTAGCCACTGAAAGTATATGTAGGCACCATTCATAGTCCTTTTTCTGCAAATTCTATGTTACTGTCTTCAAAATATAATACAGACTTCCCTAAGGAGACACTCACAGGAGTAAAAAAATAGAACTAATAAAAATAATGCTTAGTAGTATTATTTTGGCACTACTTTTTTTCTAAACCTACAGGAAAGTTCATAGTAACAACGAATGGGAAACAGGAGACAGCACAGAGTAAGAAGACATTAGATGCTAGTAAGAATCCCTGGGAGGTGATCTAGCTGGGCTACAAATGTGTAGAATTGGTCAAGTTAAGTGCTCTATCTCCTCTAAAAGGGTAGTGTCTGATTATCTCTCTAGTAGTTTCTTCTATCTCTCTCTCTTTTTCTCTCTCTGTCTCTGTCACTATCCCTATCTCTATCTCTAATGTATCTCTGTCTCTATCTCTATGTCTGGTATATATCACAAATGTAATATGTATATATATATATATATATATATATATATATATATATATATATATGTAATACACACACACACACACACACACACACACACACACACAACCTTGGCAAGGCATGCACAGCAAGCCAGTAATCAGCATTCCACCAAGTTCTTTGCTTCAATTTCTTCCTCCATGTTCCTACCTTGAGTTCCCACCTTAGCTTCCATATGGAGAACTATCAGAATGACTGACGAGATTCTGAAAATTAAGAATGAGAACGCAGGGATGTTTGGTTCTGTAAAAACATAGATCTTAGTGATACATGCCAGGCTAATTTGGTAGGATATGGTCTGCTAACAAGCAAGCTACAATTCAAAGAGGTTTACCACAGCAAATATATATTTATTTTTTATTTTATTCAGGCACTAGAGAGTGTATATGACATAGGCATCATAATCACTGTAAGGGTTGCAGATTGAGAAAGGTGTGGCGGTGACACTCTTCCAATGTGTCCTTACTGAGTCTAAGGAAGAGAGCAGTCATGGGAAGGAAACAGGAATCTGCTTACATTTCAATATTGTCCAGACTCATCCCAAGGTCATCTTTGTTAGTAGTGAGAGAGAGAATAATCCATTGCATAAAACTATAAATGACCTAGACTCAGGTGAGAAGGAGTGATGTTTACCACCATTGGAGGAACAGAAAGAGAAGCAGACAGCACAGTGGTGGTGACTGTCCTGAAGAAAGAGATCCTGTAACTGGCATGCAGGTTGTTTGAGTTACGTACAGAGATGACAATTACAGTGTAGAAGGCGTTGGAGTTCATCTGTGAAACGATAGCTATTCAACTTTCAGGAGAAACTATAGATACTTTGTTAGGGATGATTTTTATAACCAGGCGAGCTCCCAAATAATTGAAGCAGGACTGTTTTATTTAGTCAACAGCTTTAAGACACAACAATTGAGGAATACTAATATATTTTAATCTTCTAAACTAATCTAGTTACCTCTCAGACAAAAATCCCAGAGATCCTTGCACTGTATGGCTTTCTCTGCTGTTTTCTCATGAAGTCTCCTGCACCCTCTCCTGTGGCAGAATCCTCACTTCCTCTCTCCCTCTTCCTTTCCTGCCTTGGAGGAAGTTAATTCCTATTCTCTCCCCGATCAGTCATTGGCTGATATTAACCAATCAGGGAATAATTGGAGAGCAATATTTACAGAACACTGAGACAGAAGAGTCTCAGAATAAGGATTACAATCAGATATGGGAGTACAGAAACCATCATTTAAATAATACAAGGATAATCTTTACACAGTGCACAATAACATTACACCTACAGTACTGACCACTCTGCAGCCCAGGGGAAAGATCTGTTAGGAGATGGTGATTTCAAGTCATCAAGGGTTCTGACATATACAGTGATGGGGGGGATACAGAAGCTTAGAAGAGTATGTTAAGGAAGGGAGGAACTCAGGAATGTGACTTCAGAGAACTCTTGACATTAAAGTACAGCTAGAGAAAAAGAGCCAGAAACCAACAATGACAAACCATCTCGAGAAAATGGTTACTGGTCATGAGAGATGTATATAATATGTGATGATATTTTTAAAAGAGAACATAGAGGTATGTGTGATTGTGTGTTTGCTTGGGTAAAAGTAAAGACGTAAGCCAGAATTCTACCTTGGTTTGTAAGAAGCATGCCCTACACAGAGTCCCTCCAAGTAACCTTGAAGTGGTTCCCTCTGCCAGCCAGTCAGCAGCACAATGCAGCTGGAAGAAATTAAATGGCTCACACGGTGAGGAGGCAATCTTGTTAAGCCAGTTTCCAAGTGACCCCTGACCGAAATATCTCAAACTTGGGAAGTCTTTGACTTTCACAGTGTGGAGACTGAGTTTTAAAGGATAGCTTGTCTTTTGTGGAGTAATAATTTCAGGCTACCATAGTGTATTCTCTCATTTCTGTGTATACTGGGGTGGATGTGCGTGCGTGCACACACACACACACACACACATACATACACACACACACACACACACACACACACACAGACACATGCACACACACACACACACACACACAGAGGTCAGGAGGGAGGGAGGGAGGGAGGGAGGGAGAGAGAGAGAGAGAGAGAGAGAGAGAGAGAGAGAGAGAGAGAGAGTCTTTCAAAGTAAAGCCAGAAACTGGTTAAAGTGACCCTTGATACTTGTAAAAGGCAGTTTCTCTAATGGCTAGGTGTGGGGTCATATGTGGCCTTGGTGAAGCCAAAGCATTTTCTATCCAGGAGAAGATAAAACAGTGGTCTTAACCTTCCTAATGCTATTAATTACTCTTTAATACACTTCCTCATGTTGTGGTTATATTCCAGCCATAAAATGACATTTGTTGCTACTACGTAACTGTGATTTTGCTACTGTTATGAGTCAGAATGTTAACATCTGTCCCCTGTGAAAGGGTCTTTAGATCCCCAAAGGGGTCATGACCCATGAGTCTCGAACCACTGTTATAAAAGCATAGAGCTGGGATGCTTGGAAAAGCAAGGCAAAAAGAGCGTATTTGTGATTCCTGGACTAAGACTTACCATGCTATTAGTTTTGTGATGAGCAACCCAAAGGATTCTAGAAGGACCCACCCAAGGCATAATGCTTTGTTGTTCTCTCCCACCAGTATTCTTCCTGAGGCCTCAGAGACACAGACTTTTAATTGCTCCAGTTCCAACTTGTTTGGTATTGTTTCTTGTTACGGGTAATTCTGTAATGAGAGCATGGTGGCAGGATGACAAGTGGTATAGAGGACAGAAAGAAGAGCTTGTGAACGGGAAGACATTGGCAAGTGAATGGTGACTTCTGTGGGGGTAGAGTGCTTAGTCTATTGTTGAGATCATTAGTTGCTAGTCATGGTAAGGTTTCTGCTCAAAGAACTGTATGCTCACAAAGAGAAGGTAAACTCAGTGGGCACACAAGAAATAGGCTGCTGTGAATAAAGGAAGAGGAGAGAGCTTTCCTCTGATCCACAGAAAGTGTTGGCCTGAGGAAGACAACACACAGGGAAGTGTGGTCTAACAGCATACCTGTAGAGAACAGTCACTTTCTGGATAGAAAATTGAAACCCAGAGTGTTCAAAGACAGTCTGAGTTCAGCAAAAGAAGAGTAAGTTATCACCAAGGATTGTGTGAATGGCCCATAATGCTTTGTAACCTTACCACAAATTGATCATTAAAAATAGAGAGGGAGGCATGAACCTGGTACTTGCTTTACTAAGTACCAGAATTATTTGTTCCTATTTGTAGATTAATATCCTAGTTTGATTTTCCAGTGAAGGGAGTTAGAGTTAGGGAACAGAACATCAAAAGGTGTCTTTCTCAGACACTCCTCTTTAATACATGTATAGGGTTAAGAGAAAAGGTCTAGGTGCCATTGACCTGTTAATAGTTGCTGACTTTTCATCTTTTTCTTGCAGATTTGTTGCTACCAAGACAATGAGCCATGTGATAGTCTGAGATATAAATCTTGGGACACAGGGCTTCTCTCAATTCTTGTGCTCCTCATTTCTGCACTGGTTGGGCCTGGATTCTACTGATTCTATATCTCAGAGTGATCTAGATTTAAAGTAACAGATACCAATTAGTCATTGTTCTCATGATAGGATTTGCACTTGGAGACCTGATGAGAATGAGAGTGAGTGCTTCTTGCCTCTGTCACTGTCATATCTATGTATTAACTAGAACTTGAACTGCTCACTAGGGTTGGTTTGAGCCTTCTATCGATCTCTTAACAAAAAGAAAAGTTTCTAAATCCCTGCTAGGAAAAAGTAAACATCTCCCATGAGTACAGTGCTTGTCCAACCTCGTTGAACCTCTGCAGAAAGCCATTATACAGAACTGGTTCTGTTGTCATCAGTGAGTATGAAATCACCTTCTATTTTTTTCCCTTTTTCTATATATTTTCTTATTGCCCAAATGGCCCATAATACTTTGTAACCTCATCACAAACTGATCATGAAAAATAGAGAGGGAGGTATGAAACTGGAGCCAGAAGCCCATTCCCTCCAGAGGAAGGAAGAGAGTAGGCAGGATGATACTTTGCACCCCATAGGGAAAAGCTTCCTGCCTGTAATGAGGAACATTCTAAAGAGTCTAGAGTCTTGCATCTACAGCAATGCCAACACAACTGTGATTTGTAATGAGAACCTGAACAGCTGGTACACTAACTTCTAGAGCAGTCATGTTCAACCTATGGTTCCTTGACCACCAGACTAGCATTGAGTGAGCTTTGTCAGAAATGGCAACTGTCAGGACCCACTCTGCACCTATTCAGAGGTTATTTAATCTATCAGCTTGATTGGCTTTAGAGGGTGTTCAAAGATTAAGCAGTACATTTAGTTTGTCCAGAAATGAAGTTTTGGATGACATTAACACTGTGGTCAAGAAACAAAGTAAACAGATTGCTCTCCCCAGCTGGTTGTCTGCATTCTATAATCTAGAAGTCTATGTTGAAAAAAAGACAGGGTAAAAAAGAATTTGCTAGCTGTCTGAGTTTTGGTCCTAGTTTATTCATTTTTTTTCCTGCATGTTGACTTGAATTCTGTTATCCCTAGTTGTGAGATGTTTGTACACTTGTATTAAAAATATAGCACTGGATCTTCCGAGACTCTAGAAGCTCTTGGGAATTATTTGACCCATAATCATGTAAAACATTTCCTCATATTAAAAGTCTTTCTCTTCATTATGTGTACACACACACACACACACACACACACACACACGGGCTATGGACTATATTAAATCTTTCCACATTTCACATTTGTGTATATGTATGCATATATGCATGTATGCATACATTTTCTATCATTTTGGTGTTATATCATATATCCTACCAGTACTAGGAGAACTCAGATCCATACTTGATGGGACCGTCTAGAGCCCAGCCATCTGCATTTCACACCCTGTCTTTGGATAAGTTGGTGTATGTTAAGATTTGAGAACAGGTGGTGTAAATAAATAGAATTGCTTTATGGTATCCTACTTGGCTTGTAATTCAGTAGGTTTGCAATTTCTCCATTATGTTTCCGTGCATGAAAAGGGAAAGATTTTATGTTTCTTTCAGGATGGTTTGATAGAGTGTCTGGAGAGGTTGTCAAGCAAAAGAGAAGGTAAAAGTGAGAAAAGCCAAAGGACATTGTTATCTTTCTCCCTGAAAATTTCTCTCACGAATGTCTTTGCATGTGATAACATTAAAGAACTATGCTGAATGGGGCAGTGAAGATGATATGCTTCATTGTTTTATGTTCTGTCTATATATATACTGTCTTGACCTACTTTGTGACTTAAGACTTTGTTGCAGGAGCCAGTGGCTGGAAGTACAAACTGCCAGACTCCTCAGTGCTGCCAGCTTCTTGCTTTTTGCTTCAGGCTCTCTGCTAGGTCCTATATCTAACACTTCCATGGCTCTACAGGGTCATTCTTGTATACACAGAGAACCACAAATATCCAAGAATGTAACAATTGATGTGTAGTCAAAGTCACCCATAAGGCAAATCATTTCGCTTTTTTCCTTCTCAGATAGATAGCGGCAGGAGAAGGATATGTTTTGCCCGTGTTTTTGAAATAATCAGTTATCACAATAAAGGTACTGCTAGTGTTCTGTTTTCCCTCACATGCATCCTTTTGTCTCTTCAGGCTCTAACTCCTGCTTGAGGATCGCTATCCAGATATACTTGCCTCATGGAAGCTGTGTTTTACTCTCTGCTTTTCCTGGAGAAATCTCACTGAGATCCTTTCAAGGTGTAAGTATTTCACCCTTACTTTTGTGGTGGTCGAGATTTAATCAGGGCTCTATGGGTGGTAATGAGTGCTTTATGAGTGAGCTGTATCTCAGGCTTTTTCAATTTGTTTCCTCTCTGGTGAAAATCTGTAAGGTGACTGGATCATGTCTGCTCACCACTGGGCAAGGCCGCTTGGGGAGGCAGAACTTGGGGAGTTTGGCTTGCCCCAAGCCACTACCAGGGTGTATGATGGGCTGTAGGAGAACACCTAGACACTACCGCAGGCATGGGGAAGCATATTTTGAGCTGTGAGAAAGCTGGAGCTGGCTATGTGACTACAGGTCTCGTCTCTTTTATGTGAGAAGCATGGCACGTGTTCCAAGTCAGGAGTCCGGCAGGGAGCTGGGAGTTGCTTAAGCCTCAAGTTTGTGCACACTGAACCTCCAAGTCTCAACCTAGTCTACCTTACCAAACTTCCTGGCATGGTTTTATGACCCACAAAAATCCTTATTGAAGTGTAACTAATTTGGTGTATTCTAAGTAAACCATTTTGTATCTACTTTATATTTATAGAAAAGTGGTGGTGGTAATATTTCGGAGTCCTTTCATACTTTGAGCCCAGCTTTTGTTCTGGTCCATATATTACACTAGCGTCATGTATTTGTTATCATTAATGGACCAATGTATTAGATGTCCTTGATTTTTACTTACTTTTCTCTTCTTTCTTTTCTGCTCCTGGATTATTAGTAGTATACCAGTGTTATTTGGTGTCATTATGCCATACACTCTTTTTCATAATTTTTCATGAAAAATTAGACCATTTCAAACTTCATTTTATTCATTGGACAGAAGTTATACATTTCTCATGGGAAAAATAAGTTACAGTACACTTCTTAGAGTGCATTGAGGAAATAAATTATTTTCCATTATGTATGGACAATTGATGAATTTTATTTGCTCATTCATTATTTATTTTTATCACCATGGACTAGTGTATATTTATTATGCCTTGGTTTATAATACAATGTTCTAATTTTGAACAAGTAGTTTCTTCTTTGGCTATTTGGAAGTCTTTTAGGTGTATTCTTTGTCCTTTTGACATAGATCCATCAGTGCATATTACACTATATTGTATGTGACATTACAAGATGCTTCCTCTTACACATTTTTCCTACACAGTCTTAAGGTCTGCCTTTTATTCAGAGTGCTCTGTTCTTTATATTGGAAAGTGGTGTTAGACAATAAGATATTGGTGTTAGAAAATTTTTAGAGGGCCTTTTTGATTCTTTATTCCAATCCAAAAGTTGAACTATTTGGTTTTTGTAAGTCTTCCCTGTCACCCATACATTTTGGTTATATAATATGTGTTGCAGATAATTTTCATCTCTTCTCAGGATAATTTACATACTCTTGTATACTCAACTTAATCACAGTTATTTTTCTAGGTACACGATTTTAATATTTTAGATAGAATGGGGTATGTAGTCCCACAAATACCCATATCACCCAGAATTGATGGGCCAATGAGATGGACAGTTAAAGTTCATTTTTGATGATAGGTTGGAGATATACTCTAAGGGGTTAGAGAGATTTTCTCCAAGACTCTATATACACACTGAACCAACAGCTAATTTATAATAATGATGTCCTGAATGACTAGAAGCACAAGTTAGTTAACTGTGAAATAAAAATCAGGTTGATCCCTCTTACAATAATTTCAAATGTCTTGTTTTTGACATTTGGCATTACCATCGTTGGTCATTGTTGATGTTCAGATGTTGGTTTTCAGAGAATAAACCATGTACATGAAAGAATGAAGTAAGTCCTTTTCCTGTGATGTAAGTGGCCTGCATCATTATGAAGGGCCAGTGAACCGTAACAGGGAAGATTCTCCATGAACCTCAAACTCAGATGGCTTGCTGAGCTGTCTGATGGGTAGCTCCATGCTTGTTGAAAATGAGGAATGGAAAATTAAAGAGAGCAAGGCCCCCTGAGTTTAAGGCAATCAAGGGATGAAAGTTCCGAGGGAACAAATTGTGTTACATCATCAGAAAAATATCCCGATCTATTAAGTTTTGGCTTAAATGCAAGGATGTTTAGAATTCATGATGGGAATTAGAAATGATCGTGTAAAATATGGATTTTGAATTAACTGGAGCAGCATGAACTATATCTTGCTAACTACTTTATTTTGAATATTTTGTTAAAATTGAGCTTATCACTATCTTAAAGGCTCTATAATGGTAAAAATCTATGTAAGAAACACATCTAAGAGGTTTAGGAGGTGGACTGTGTTAGCTTCCTTTGTTGGATATATAACTCCTTCATATGGCCACTCTAACTTCTGGTGAACAATGATTTTTCTGATTTCTTCTCTAGGTCTCTTCTGTGATTGTCATATTCTGTGATTGTCAAGGGACCCAGTTACCCTTTCAAGTTGTTGAAGTTAGATTATCCCTCAGAATAATCACTAACTTACAATGAAATGAAATTGTATTACATTTCTTACAATTTCCTTCTTTGAATGCACTCAGCTAAATCACATATCTGTCATTCATAGGAGTGACCATGGCATCTCACCATCTTCTATTAAAATAGCCTTTGTTTTCTCCCTGTACCATGCTTGCTCTCCTGGTTCCCAACTCTGCCTTTCTTGATTTTTCTCCCGTGTGAGCTTCTGACTTAAACACCAAAGGTTTTTTATGGATGCAGATAACTAGGGAAACCAGCAATGTTAACCACAGGAGTGTCTCCTCAAAGGAGGAAATACCCATTTTCCAGCCCAGAAATCTGGGTGTGGCTATTGACATTTTTTTTTAACTGTCTGTGGAGGCAGACCTCATCCAAATTCCCCATAATGTATTCCTGACTCTTCCCTAGCTAAACCATTACCTTTAGTTCCCAGTTAATAGAACCCATCCTTAGGGGAGATGTCACATGCACTTCTGTCCTCTATGCTATATTGGTTGGAGACAACACTAGATTCTAGGCCCCTTAGCTGTAGAACCCACTATCATGGCCACATGTACTTTGCAAATGAGTTTCTATGTAGTCACACCTTAAGCTTTATTGTGCACCTGGCATTGAAAGGATTGTTGCCTGGGAACCTGGAATGAGATGATTGTTGTCTGTCAACTTTTCCTTGAGTTAGACTGTGTTTGAAACATGCTGGCAATGAAGCACCGGACATCAAACTCCTGGAAGTCCTGATCCAGGTTGACAAAGTCAATCTGAACCCAGTTTTCATTCTCACTTCTTTTCCATTTGTTTCCCTGCAGTGATTACCTGCAGACTCCCCCTCATTCTGGCATTAAGTTACGCTTTTGTGGTAATATTGGTTAAAACAGGAGGGGAGGTTTAGGATCACTGAAAGGAAAAAAAAAAGTATGCATCAAAAGCTTTGACATTACAGTGAAAGTTCTCACTGTAAGTTAGAAGCTGAGTTTGAATTTATTCCTCAAGTTCTATAGCCAGAGAGTGGTTTTTCTCTCCTGCCCTGCTCCTGTTAACAAATTTTCCTTAAGTACCAATTATGAGAAAGGGTGATGTATTGAAGTATGGGGAATACAGAGTCATGATCTTAATCAATAAGCTCATGAAGTCTTGGTGTAGTTGGGAAATCTATGAAACACGTGTGTGCATGTATTTGTGTGTGCATGTGCATGTATTTGTGTGTGCATGTGCATGTATTTGTGTGTGCATGTGCATGTATTTGTGTGTGCATGTACCACAAGCAGTAGGAACTTGGTGAGGGAAGTAAGGAATAACGAGAGTCATATTTGAAATGACTTTTAGGTCTAATCTCACTGATCTTGGTTTACATGAATGTGCTCAACACGAGCACAGGGCAGCTGTGTGACAGCAAGAATTACTTGGCCATTGCTAAATGGATCTTTGCAGAGAGTCTGAACCAGTGACACAAACATGAGTTGAGGTATTCCCCATGATCCCTGATGTGGCACCTGAAGCCTAGAAAATCTCCTTGTCTTGCAAGGAAACATGGCAATCCACTGCCCTTTCTATGCCATTGGGGTTTCTTAGTCTCCAAAATTGCCACTACGCGGCATAGTTTCCCTGGCGTTGCACAGCATCAGAAACTAATGTGTTCAATAAATAGCATTCAGAACTGGGCTCAGATGCACTGATGTTCATCAAATTGGAAAAATTTTTGATTGGCTAAAAACATTTCCATGTGACATTGTTCTCACATGAAAACAGGTAAATATGAATATCTATACAATATCTTACAGAACATGTTTGCTTATTGGTTTATGTATATACATATGCACAAACAATATTTGTCTTCTTCTCTAACAGAGTAGAAAGATAAGGAAGAGTTCAAGCTGAGGTCCGAATACTTGTGTTGTCTCTTAGAAAGAGGTTGGAAGGAATCCTGTTGAATGAATGACTGTGAATCATGAGAGTATATGAAAAAGAATGGTTTTTGTGAAAGATGTGTACTAGATGACTGTGAATGATAAGCACAACCTAATGAAAATATACTCTATATGTCATGTGACAGTATGAAATGAAAGATGTAAGCAGGAAGACAGGATTTCAAAGATATAGTTCAGGTACATTAGTAAGAGATAAAGTTTTGCAGATGGGAACAAATACAGAGATGCAGAGCTAGACATTATGTGGGGGGTGGGGTGGGGAGTGAGGGATGGAGGGAGGGAGAGAGAGAGAGAGAGAGAGAGAGTGAGAGAGAGAGAGAGAGAGAGAGAGAGAGAGAGAGAGAGAGAGAGATATAGAAAGAGAGAGAGAGAGAGAGCTTGGAACATATAGCTTTAAGTGGAGCATATCAGGAGAACAAAGACCTGTAAATCAAATGAGGAAAGCTCATACACATTCATAAATGTGAATGAGAAATTCAGAAAGTGAAGCAGAAAGCTCAGGCCTACATAGGTCAGCGCCAGGTCCTCTGCATATATGTTATAGCATTCAGATTAGTGTTTGTATTGAACTCTTGAATGTGTGAACAAGCTGGTCTCTTTGATTTTTGTGTCTTCAACTGGAGCTTTTTTCCTTCTTTCGATAAGCTTTATCCAACTTCAGTGTGATGGTTTTTGTTTTATGTTATATTTCATTTTGTTAAAAATAAAATAAAATATGACTCACAAAAAAGAAGCAGAGCCTTCCTTAGGATGAGAAAGCCAAGGGTCTTGTGATGGCTAATCTTCATTGCCAAGTTGAATGGATTTAGAATCTCTTAGGTGACAGTTCTCTGGGTATGCCTGTGACAAATATTGCTATAGAGGTTTAACAGAGGAAGGAAGCTCCACCCTGAATGAAAAAAAAAAAAGGAAGCGGAGTACCAGCATTCATCTCTGCCTCCTAATTGCAGATGCCATATGACCAACAGCCTCGTGTCCCTGCTACCATGCTTCCCTCTCGCTGATCATGAAAAGTGTTCACTGAGACATCGAGCAAAACAAAGCTTTCTCCTTTAAGCAGTATTTGTCATATACTTCGTGACAGCACTAGGAAAAATAACTAATGCAAGGCTAAAGGAGAATCCCAGGCTTAAGTGTCTTTTCCTGCCCCCCCTCTCTACTTGAAAACATTTCTTCTGAAAATGGAGAACCTGTCTGTTCTGGTTAGTCTTTGTCAACTTGAGTTGCCTGAGACCAGAGAACCTCAGTTAAAGAATTGCCTTTTTCAAATCTGTCTGGCATGAAGGCATATCTATGAGCATTTTCTTAATTGTTAATATGGGAAGGGTCACCATTGGGCTGGATGCTTGGGTCATGTAGGAAAGCTAGCTGAACAAGCCAGTAGACAGCACTGCTCTATGTCCTCTGCATCAGCTCCTGCCTTGAGTTTCAACTTTCTTCAACCATAAACTGTAATTGATAAGATGGAATAAATTATTTCCTTTCCTAAGTTTTGTTTTACCACATCAATAGAAAGGCAAACTAGGATGCTGTCTTTTTCTAATGTTCTATCTATCTATCTATCTATCTATCTATCTATCTATCTATCTATCTATCTATCTATCATTGTCATCTATTTATCCATCAATCATCTATTTATCATCTAATATCTATCATCTATCTATCTATCTATCTATCTATCTATCTATCTATCTATCTATCTATCATCTATCATTGTCATTATCTATCTATCTATCTATCTATCTATCTATCTATCTCTTCTTGTTCTTTTCTCCTCTAGTCTGGTTGATTGATTCTACTTTCCTTAAAAGGATAGTTAAACTGTCCCACTCTCCGAGAATTATTTTCCTGCATGTAGCTTTCAGAATCCATTTTCACTAACCTCTGATTGTATCTATGGCCTGTATTCCTGTCCTTGGAGCCCTTATCTGCTTCCCTTCAGACACAGTTTTCTAACAAGGCTGTAAGCATACAATGGGCTACATAACTTTTGCATCTCTTGTGTGAAGTATAATCCTTTTTGCTTCATAAAGGCTTTGCAAATGATGTTTTTTAATTAATCAAGTTTGTACTTTGACAATTGCATATGTACATAAAATACACTCTGATTACTTTTTTCTTCCATCCTCTTTTATTTCCCTCCCCCTATTCCAATCAAACCTTCCTCCTCCTATTCCTAGATTCATGACTTTTGGCACTGTTTCATGGCACATTTAGTTTAACCATGTCTGTTACATAGAATTGAAACTATACATAGAAACCTTGCAGGGGTCACCAATGGGTGCTCACTTTCTCCTTGAATATATCAGTAGCAAATATTTCATCAGTGAAGGGGTTGGTCCCATGAGAAAGCTTATATCTGTGGCTTCTTCTCAACAGGCCTGCTTTTATGCAGACCCAGTGTATGTATCCAGAGCTCATTTGAGTTCATGATTACAATGTCTGTGTCTTGTCAGAAAATACTTCTCTTTATCTTCCAGCTCTTTTTTTTTCTGTTTCTTTTTCTGCATGGTTTCCAGGGCCTTAGAGTGAATGGTATACATATTTTGCTTATAGTAGAAGATTCATCAACTACCTATTCTCGGTGCTAGTAAAGCCTTGTTTTTCTGCATTTATTGTCACTATTCATTAGAAAGAGAGGTTCCTCTTTTTAAGACTGAGAATAGCATTTGTCCATGGGTATAAAAACAGATATGTTCTTCCTTGCCATGGGCTCTTGACAAAGTTTAGTGCCAAGCATTAATTCCTTCTTAGGGAGCTGACCTCAAATCCAACCATACAGCATTTGGTTACCAGCAGAAGAATAGTGTCACTAATACACATAAACAACCTATTTTGCTCCTGCATAATATACTTTTTTTGGAGATACTATACCCTTTATAATGTCTGTTGGAGCATCTTGAATGACATCTTTATGGATATGAGTGAAGGGCATTTGTTTAGATCACTATATGGAATGGGTGTATGAATATTTCTTAGCTTCATACACTATTTAAATAACTTCTCTCATATCACATAGTATCAATAACAAAAAGCTAATAATAAGTTTCTTAACCATTTGTGTGAGGTGGAAAAACAGCCATGCCTGTTGGAAAGATAACAATATTCAGAAGTTAATGATTTTCCTGCATTGTGGGCTCTGTTTAAAAATATGACTTCACATAAAAACTCATTTAGCCTTTCTGACTACTCTATGAAGTCAATGATATTATTATGACTTTCATTTCATTGGTGGAGAAAGTAAGATGTAGATGATAGATTGTAGACAAATATTGACTTCATGCCATGTAAAAGAATCCAGGACCTTTTCCTTTCATACTTGACTTGCTTTTCTCCTCTGTGAGAGTGGTATACTTCTCTGTTCAATGATATCAACACTGAATTTAATAAGGTGTGTAGAAGAATTAGTAGGTGTGTTTTAGTCACATGGTTGGCCTTCCTATTCATCTGCTGTATCTGTCTCAAGCACATTAATGAGGAGAGTAAGGACATGAGAAGTACTTCAGAGTCATAGCAGATCCTTAGCCACAAGGCAACATTGGTAAGAAGTAAATGTGATAATCCACTGGGATCTTTGGTGTTAGAAGCATAAGCTACCTAATAGAAAGTTCAAACACCTTGCCCAAGGTGACATGGTAAAGAGGCGGTGATGTTTAGATTCAAAATGAAGTCTGGTTTGCTAAGTCACATATTTAACCAGATTGCAACGGTATTTCATGACAGATAAAGACACAGGCCTCAGAAATAAGCATCTCAGCTTATCTAAATCACCCACAGGTACATCTGGATTGAAAGTCTTTGAATGACATAGTCAAAGGTTTTGGAGGGAAGGGTTTTTGTTACCATGCCTGGCAGGTAGCGTGCTGCTTCCAAGATACTAGAAAAGTTTGCAGTGCTTTGTTCTGTGACCTGGATACAAAATGATTCTCTAAGGTAGAGCTGGAGTTCTTCTGTTCTTGTCAGCATTCAGGGTCTGTCTCTGTGGTCATTCTTCTTGGGGATTATTTATGAAGGATGAAGGAAGAGGGGGAGCCATGCAGTTATTTGTTTTCTGTGAACCTTGGGGATTGGAAATATTTTAGAAACATAACTGGTTGACATAAAGGATAAAAAGTTAAACATACTAAACCCAACATGTTCTCTCTGGGAACCCCTGTCCAGCTAACAATAGGATTCATTCTAACAGTGTGTTGCTACTGGAATGAGGAAAAGACAACCCTGTTCAAACAAAGACTCAAATACAGTGATTCTGAAGGCTTCATACTGAGCTCTGTATGGTGTTTATGAGAATGCAGCTTGAGTGTTGTCCCAGATGTAAGGCAGAACTAGAGTGTGTTGGTATGGTTCAGAAAGCTTCAGGAATGGACTCAGGGCTTCTTGCTATACAGCCTGCATGGACATGAAAAGGAAATAAAGAGGACCACGCAACAAGCAATACCTGCCGGTCCTTCATGGGTAGCACATGAGTCCCTGTGCCTGGGTACAGTCCTTCCCCTACATTCTATGGTAATGCAATATAAAAAGGACTACCACATCCATGTGTATCAAAGAATGCTTCCATGTTAACTTTTTTGACATATGTCACACAATGACAAAGACTTCATAGTGTTAAATGATTTACCAAGTGTTGTCTCTTTAGCTGTAGAATCAGAGTCCATGGCTCCTCTGCTAACTAATCTCTAACAGCAGATTTTGATCAGATGATATTTATGGCCTTGCAGTATACAGTGGACTTGCTTGAGACTGTGTTATCAAGTAAATAGCAAATTGGGATAAGCATGAAGATATTCAGGGCAAGAAAAATAATTGTTTGTGCCTCTGATAAAGCAAAATGTGTTACCCTGTTAGATGAAGAAAAATTACACCATGCAACACAGATGGAAAGAAAAATCATTTTGGCTCTGAGATAAATGTAAGGTCAAATCACACTTTGTGAAACTGGTCCCCCAAATAAATGGGATCCAGAGTTCTTGTTAGTTGTTACTCTCTAATGAAGAAGCTGTAGTGCTTACTTTTGCAAATCTGACTTCTATAGCCATGACATTACCTCTGCATTTAAGTTATTCTTATGAAGAGGTGTAGCTTATCCCCACTGATAGATTTTAATGTGCCTTTCTTAGTAGATAATGTTTGTGACATGAGAGAGAGAGAGAGAGAGAGAGAGAGAGAGAGAGAGAGAGAGAGTAAGAAGGAGAAGGAGGAAAAAGAGAAAGGAGGAGGAAGAGAAGGAGGAAGTAGAAGAGAAGGAGGAAGAGGAGAGGAAGGAGGAAGAGAAAGAGGAAGAGAAGGGGGAGGAGGAGGAAGAAGAGAAGAAAGAGGGGAAGGAGGAATCAAGGGCAACCCTTAGACCACCAAACAATTTTGATTCTCAAGTCAGTCAGTTGTCTGTAACCATAACAAGATACCTGAAATAATTAGCTTACCAGGAGAAAAGGTTAATTTTGAGTCGAGGTTTTATAATTTCGAATCCACAATCTAGCAGGCTCCTTTTTATGTCTGTACTAGGTAGGCAGCACCTGATAAATGAATTCACTTCAGGGTGAGGAAGAAAAACATGAAAAGAAGAAGGAGCTGGTGTCCTACTATGTACTTTGAGGACATGCCTTCAATATCTTAGGTACCTCCTACTTGGCCTCAAGTCTTGAAAGATTCACTACCATCCAGTAGCATCCTCTTTGGGACCAAATTTAAGATATGGGACTTTGGGGGAAACATTCCATATCTAAATTTTAATAACATATGTGTAAACTTTGAAAATGGCGGAGTTGTTGGAAAAAACCCTCTATGTTTCGTTGGTTCCCTGAGTGTCTTGGTTATGAGTTGACTCATAGCCATGGAGGTCGATGACCTAGTACCACACTCTGATGAGTGCTTGGCTAGCACAGAGCCTAAGGAATCTTGCTGTGCTATGGACAGTGATGAAATAATAAATGTGGTGTCATTGCTGTCAGTTAACTTTGTGCAGTAAGTTCAATGGAAAGGATATTGCACCTGTACAATTTGGTAATCTACTGAGCTGTCCCCTTTCAAAAAATCCAGCTTATCATAACCTTTTTTTGTGAATTTAATTCTTTATAAGGCTCAAATTCCTTGACAAACATGGAAAGAAAGAATAATTTAATGCCCTTACTGCTTTAGTTTGTGAGTAATGTTTTAAGATAATTTATTATTACTATACATAGTTGTTGATTTTGAGCAGGGGAGTGAATGAAATGTACAATTTCTGTGTCTTGGAATGACTCTTCTCTGAGCAGAAGATGTCAGATCTTAAATCTGTATGTTTCTGAGTGGTTGACTTGTTCTCTGAATAGGATAATACTGAGGGAGCATTGTAGGAGTAAGTAGAATGTTTGAGCCAGGCTTTACCAGGGCAATGATATTTGGTTAAAGACTTGGGAAATGAAAATCAGAGTTTGAGCTAAAATTCTATTTGATATTCCTACACACCTCAGACTAGCTAACTGAGCCCTGGAAGCTGGAGATACTGTGTCTTCCTGGGAAAGCAGATTTATTTTCTTATAAGCATAATAAAGACAAAGACTCTCTCTCTCTCTCTCTCTCTCTCTCTCTCTCTCTCTCTCTCTCTCTCTCTGTCTTAGGAACTCCTGTAATCCAAAGAATATTTGCTTTCATTCCCATTATCTACATAATAAATCTATCTATGAAAAAGGACAAAAGAGAATGATGCAGTCCCTTTGTAAGACTGTAATTCTGAGCAACGAGTTCTGCCATTGCTGTATGACCAACAGCTACCTTGGAGTAATGTAGCAAGATTTGAATAAGCAAATGAATTGATGTAACACCAACTTTATGCTGCTTTCTTTGCAATGAGGGAAAGTCAGCCAAGAACATTTGGAATTATTTCTTTACTGGTTCAATTTATGATAAGGCTTATATGCATAGTGCTTATATGTGTAGCGCTGCTTATGGAATGCTCGACTCTGGGCCATATGAGTATTGATGACAATAGTGTTCTAGACAGAAGTGTCAGGGAGAAGCTCAGGATGTTTTATGCCCTTTTGGCTTCTTCATATTTGGAAAAAATATAAAACTCTATTGAGGTTTTCTGAGCAAAGAGACAGAAATATCTTAAACTTCATGAAAAGGTTCATTTCCGTGATAAGAGTGAAATACAGGAAACTGGAGGGAATCAAATCAAACTAGCAGGAATAGTACTTCTACCATTACAACAGCCATGGTAGCTCTAAACAGGATGGGATCAGTGGGAGTGAGAGTAAATGGGATAACCGAGGGTCTCTTGGGAAAAATATTAACTGACATGTTGGATATAGAAAAACATAATTTCATAAATAATCAGCAGAAAGATTTTCAGTCAGTAAAATGGAATGGCGTTGATGAGTGGCATGTGTTTAGGAGAAGGGATGCTAGTTGTTTAGTTTGAGTACTTTAAGTTGTTCATGAACTATCTACATATAGAGACGTGTTAAGCAGAGGGGCAAACATATAGTCCTTTACTTCAAGTAGTGGATATGAGTTAGTTATAAATCCTAATGACGATACATAAAAACAACAGTGTAGGATTTTTTCTTAACAGCTTTTCTGGGGTATACTTGAAATATAATCAGTGACATATAATCAAATGTAGAATTCGTTGAAACAGAAACTGTCTAGCAGTTCATACATGTTGACTTAATTTCTAAAAAAAGTATGCTTTCTTTCTGTTTTTCACTTTGATTGATTCCTGTTCACATGCCTTCAAGTTCTTTAGTCTTGTTGTCTGGGGAGTAGAATTTAATCTTTAACCCCATCCTGGGTAATTTTCATTTTACACGTTGTGGTCTTTACCTTAAAAGATCTCCTTACATATTTTCATGGTTACACTTAACATTTGATTGTAATAGATTTTTCCTGTCTTTCCCTACTATTTCTAGCACTGACATCCACTCTGGGATTATTTGAAGTAGCTTTAACCCTGATTCTGTTTTGTATTTTCTTCCTGGTTTGTGTATCTAGTATTCTGAATTTTACTTCCTTAACTACTAGGTAGCTGTCTGTTCTTACATATAGCTGAGCTTCGTTCTGGATGTAGAAAACCTTTCTTGAAATCAAGCAAACCTTTCAGATCCACTTTAGAGATTATATGAGTAGAATTGAGTAGTGCTTGCCTATTGACTAGTCCCCATGGCATGGCCAATGTTATTGTGAGAACTCTGTATCAGGTGAATCATGATGATCATGAGTGTGAGTGATGGAGCGGGTGCTATTCTGGACCAGCGTAAGCCCTGACACCGGATATTAGTGCTATTGAATGGTTTATTATTAGCTTCCCAGTGACAATTTGTAGACCTTTGGTGTATTTCCTTATAGTTGTCTCGTTTTCTAGCTTGGCATCCTGGATCTCTCAGCTCTGAGTCTTTGACTTCAAGGCATATAGATCTTTTCTTGGCCCTTTCCCCTCCTTTTTATGGGTAATAAATTTCATTGTATGGACTTGGGGTAATTGTATGTCTTACCTTAGTAGCTTTCTATCTACCTGACTACTATCTAAAGCTTCAACTCTATTGTTGCACATGCTTTATTCACTGTTTGGTCTGATCAAATGGGAGAAACAAATTCGGTTTCTGTTGTTTCAAGGAGCTAAGGTATAAAAAAAATCCTTTTGTGCCATGCCAACACTCCCAGACTAAGAGTTTATAAGTTGGTTGAATAAGGAAATATCTGAAAAATGAGAGAACTATTTTTAGCAACATCCCTTTCATTTCTCTAACCTTAGGGTTTCCTAAACTACTTCCATGAATAAAAGGCAGTCAGAACTGAGAAAACAAACACATATAGTTCTAATGTTCTTCCTTATCCCTGATTTGAACTAGTTTAAAGTTATACAACTGAACAGCTCTTGGGGAAAAAAGGAAGTAATCCATATTCTTGGAGATTTTCAGGATCTTCACTGACAAGTTTATAGTTTTTGTTAATCTGGTCTTCCAAGCTTGATCATCAGACAAGTGTATTGCAGGATTAATGATGCTGTCAAATCAAAACCGAGTTTGTCTTTGCTATTTCTCTTGTTCACCCACAGAATCAGCTTTTTACCAATACAGAATCATTGGCACATTAATTTTATTTTATGTTTTAAAAGTTTTCATTTTTCCTCTTAATTTGAACATATCAGTGTGAAGTAAGGAAAAGTACCTTGGATTCACTGGAGCTGAAGTTAGCATGCCACTGTGAACCAGCCAGTGTGGTTGCTGGGAACTGGACTTGTGTCCACTATAAGAGTGTGGACTCCTAACTCATGTCAATTTGCTTTCCATCCTTGAACACTTACTTTCACTTGCATTGCTCTTCTCCCCCTACCATGTCTTCCTGTTCTGGAATGCACTTTTTCCCTCTATTAATAAAAAGCCCAGGTTTCTCTCTCTGGCTCTCGGTTTTTTATAGCATCCATTCTAGGCAGTGCTTCTGTATCAAATATCCCTAGGTGCCACTTTAATCATGCTGCTACCTTTTCTTAGCATTCAGCTCTTACCAAAATATGACTCTCATTCCCATAAATCTTCATGCCAACCACGACTTTTCTGTTTTATTAATGCAGTCTTTATTTATTAATCATTCCAACAGATATCATCAAATTTCTGTTCTGAGCGTAGCACCAGACTCATGTCACAAGTTGTAGTTTCCATTTGTATAGAGATTATGTGCCTAATGCAAAGGTAAAATAGTAGAATTCATTTAGTATGAATTAAGAAAATATGTACAACAATTATTTGTTTAAATTTAAAGAATGCAATGGGAAATAGATACTAGGTTATCTCATAATTCGATGATGGAGCTCAGTGTGGTTTGAGATGAGAAGAGGGATGTCACTAAGAATAGCAGTGACAAGAAGAAACTCTTGAAGAATAAATACTATCCATTCCAATGAATAGAAGTGTAAAGGAAATGGCATCATGTTTAATAGATAATACAAGAAGAAATGTGAAGGAAGATATACCTTGCTTACATACTGAAGCCACCTAAGAAAAACAGATCAAAGCCACTTCACCTCATAATATTCACTGTTAATATAGGATTTCTATGTATCAAGTTCTTATTTTGTTCTGTATTTTTGCATATCTTATTTAAATCTTTACCCTATTACTAAATTCATAGATTTATCATCACTTTAAAGATGAGAGCAGACAATCTCAGAGCTCAGGAAGGACAAGTCACGATGGTTGTGCTTAAGATGTGAGCAGGATGTTTCTGTTCTCCTTCGCTTCTCCCCTTTGTGCACATCTCTGATGAGCTTCTATTGAAAGCCCAGGGCTAGGGAGAAATGTAGCAGATGAAGGCAGAAAGAGATTGATTAAAGAGTTTATTGTAGGTTCTATGTATGGGACTAAAAATTATCTCAGATTACTTAGCTAATAGAAAGGCCAGGGTAAAAAAAAAAATATGCCAGTTAGATTTTGTGGTCTTCACACAGACTAGAGTCACCTGGGCAGTGGAAACCTCAACTAAGGAAACGTCTTTATCATTTGCTCTGTGGTCATGTCTAGAGGAACATTTTCTTGATTGATGTGGGAGGTCTCAGCCTACTGACAGATCCCTGTGCAGGGGGACCTAGTCTATTTAAGGAAGGTGCCTATACAAGAAGGGGAACAAGCCACTGAGCAGCACTCCTCTGTGGTGTCTACGTTAGTCCGTTTTTCCAAGTCACTGTCTTCAGTTCCCGCCCTGACTTCCCTCAGCACTACCTGTAAATATAGGATGAGATAAATCCTTTACTCTGGAGTTGGTTTCTGACAGTTTTTATCATGGCAATAGAGAAGCAAGTTAAGACAGAATGAAAGATACATGGGTCTAGAAAGGTTGCCATACAAGGTAGAGGAATGTGGTTTAATGGTGGGGTGTCTGCTGAGCCCGAGACCCTGATTTTGCTCTGACATTGTGTTTCAAGAGTTGTGATTCATTTCTTCATTTTACTGAAGTAAATTTCTTGTTGATTTTTGAAAGGGTTTGTGAAAATGCACAGTAGTCACTTGAAAAATGTGACAGGAGTTTATAAGCAAAATCAGATTTGCAACTAAGAGGTGACAATTGGGAACACTATTCATAGATCCATGATGGAATAATTTCCTAAGTTGGGGGTAGTATTAAGAAATAAATAGGGTTCTGAATGCTAAGTCTTGAGAATTTCTTCATTTTGAAGCTAAAGGGAAGGAAAAGTACTTGTCAGAAACCAATAAACAAACAGCAGATGCTGTGTGTTGGCATTCCGCATGGTTTACTGTAGAAGAGTCTGTCAACAGGAAGATTTGGCCTATGACTTCCTAGGTTGCTTTCCTGCATGGTCTTGGCCGTGGGCTCCCAAAGTGGCCATGTCATCTTGTCCCCTTCTCAGTGCTATGGAATAATTATGTACTCTAAATATGTGAGAGCCCGACTGCATCTTGCCTTGTATTGTTTTGTTTGCTTCTGTGTATAATTTTTATATTTCCAACCTCAAGAGTAGGAGCCATGCCATTGAACCAATGCATGTAGCTATGGAAGTCTTTATGTTAAACACCACTGAGGAATAAAAAGCCTCTCTCTAACTCCTTTGTAGAAAGGAAGATGTGAAAACTCACTTTAGACGTGCCTGTATAGAACTATCTCTTGCGGGAAAAAGGGAAGATACCCCAAAGACATTTTAAAAATTCATCAGGAACTTGAGAAAGTGGTTGGATTGCAGATGAAGCCATCTCTGGATGGCGTCTCTATTAGCTGCTTTCCATAACTTATTAGAAGCAGTCTAAGGGAGGGCAGGTATCCTCTGGCTCTTAGTTTGAGGTTATGGTCTGTCATTGCCTGGAAAACAGGGCAGTGTAGGAATGGCCTCACTATGGTGTCAGGAGCATGAGGCTGCTTGCTCCTATCTCAGGGGACCTGAAAGTAGAGAAAGAGGATGCTGGTATTCCAGCTGGCCTTTTCTTTTATTGTTTTTGTGAATTCTGGATAGAGGCCATGACACTGTGCTGTCCCTATTGAGGTCAAATCTTTACCTTTAGATACTCTTTCATGAAATAACCACACAGACAGATCCAAATGAGTACATTACTAAAGTCCTAGATGTTTTCTAATTCAGCCAATTTGGCAGTGGAAATAGCATCTGAGTTCCTGAGACCTATGTCACCTATAAAATCATTCACTGTGCTGTAGTTCTTCCGCAAACCTATGTTGTTATAAAGAAGCATCTAATTATTTGAATACATTGCTTTACAAGTGGTAACTTATGGTGTTTTTGAGACTTTAGTGTTTATTTTGAAACATTGGAAAATAACTTTAGCATGAAGCTTTAAGATTCTTATCCTACTTAATTATAGGCCTAAGATCTTGAGTTTAAGTGCTATTATAGAGGGCCAAGGGAGATGGATCGCTGGGCAGGAATACTTGCTGGGCAAACATGGAGACCTGAGCTCAGATTCTAGCATTCTTGTAAAAAGCTGGACATAGCTACACAAATACCTGTAACCCCAGCATTCTCGGGGGCAGGAAGACCGCTGGGACTTGCTGACTGACAGCTTAGCTCTACATCTCATGAAGGAAACTTTTTTAAGTTAATAAGGCAGAGAGTCACAGAACTGGTCACCTAAAGTCCTCCTCTGACCTTAATACTTATTGGTATATATATATCTACACACACACACACACACACACACACACACACACACACACACACACACACACACACATTCTTTTATGGCTAGGAATATCATGTTGAAGTACATAGCCTGCTTAGCATAAACAAGATCTAGGTTTAATCCAGGAAAAATATCTACAAAAAGGCATATCACTATAGAGAAAATATATTACACTATATATTATAGTTACATATTAAATATAAGGAATGTTTATGTTTTGGGTATAATTTTTTTCAATGGACAAACAGTAATTGAACATTTTTTTTTGTTGTTATATGCGTTCTGGTAATTACTAGGAACAGAAGAAATAACAAGTACTCCAAATTATCAGGAAGTTGACAGCCTAAAAGGGAGATAAATACATAAATTATTACAGTACAAACTTCCAGTGGCTGTCAGAAGGCATTATGGCATTGAGAAACCAGGACTGTGTCGTGAGGCATGAGTGTGAAGCATGCTTTTACCTCTTTCTCATATTGTGAGTTTGGATCATGTGTTTAACCTCAGATGAGGGTTCTCAATCTGAGAACTTATGGGAATTACACCTGCCATGCAGAGTTCTTGTGAGTATTCTATATATTGCTCTAGCAATGCTAATTCAACTCCTATTTATAGCGGATGGGTTTCCAGTAATGATTCCTGTTGTATGGCTGGCAACAAGGACCACAGTGAGACCAATGATGAGAAAACAGAGAAGCATAGGAGGACTGATGGGGGGAGGCCTAAGGAGGAGTAAGGGTAGGAGGACCTTTGCTTAAGTTTGGGGGTTCGTAGAATTAAGGGCCCAAAGAACCATATCTAAATGACTGTTAACATCACAGATGGCTACAGTGAAGTTAAGTGTAGGATAAGTATTATTTTGTTACTGTTTCAAAAGCATGCACTACAGGGTTATGTATAATCAGCATCTATGGAACCTAGGTATCCCTTTCTATGTTCTTCTGTGAGTTATTTGAGGAAGAAAAACATATGTGGAAAACCTGCCAACAAGAAGTTTTATTTAGAGTTCTATAGGCTTCGGCAGGCCTCTCGTTTCAGCCTTTGGGTTTTCTCTTTACTAATGAGAACATGAAGGGCTAGAGTGGGTGAGAAACTTGTTGAGGTCACACCAGTTAGGTAGTGGCAGAACTAGACTCTGAACATTTGAGAGCTGACTGGATTTCACATTATTTCCACCGCGGCTCTGCCTCGCTAATGAGAAAGCAATGTCTATTAGCATGCTTAAATTGTTATTATCGTAGCTGCATGTCAGATAACTTTATATCCCTATAACATTTTGAACTTTTCAAAATACTTTCACATCTGCTCTCTAATTTGATTCTCACAATAGCCTGTGAGGTATTTATAAAGTAATTTCATTTGGAAAAAAATAAAATAAAGATAATACTGCTAATTAGGGCAAGCCCCAGCATTTGAAATGAGTGTTTCTAATCAGGCAGATGGAAAAATGTTCACCATTCTCCAATTGTGACTTCCAGGTCACAGATGGGACAGCTAGCTTTGTGGATGACACCTCCCAACATGTCTTGAAATAATACCAAATGTTGGAATGAATACATGTAAGGCCACACTTGTCTCATGTAACTCTGGTGTGTTCCTCTTAAATTTTGTTCCTCTTAAATTTTGCCTAGGCTTGCTTTTAACTGATTTACGTGGCTAGTTAAGAGGAACAGAATTCATTTTAATACAATATTGTATAATACCTAATCAATGCTGAAACCTCAAATCTTTCCCGTAAGGATTGCCAAAGCTTTCTAAAACACATTACCTGTTATCTCCCTTTATCCTGCACAATCCGAACACCCAAAAGAGGGGTGACACATACGATTTACAGCAGAGTGCAAGGCTTCAGGGTCCATGATTGGAAGATCCTTTAGCTTTAATGGCTCATGGATTCATGTTCCCTGTCTACTGCATGCTTTTTGCATTTCACTGTTGGGAATTGTGCACAGATATATCATTGGTGTAAATCCTTCTGGATGGTCACTTTTGGCTTGGTAGTTTGTGAAAAGGGATTGCTGGTTGACCTCCTGTCTTATTGTTCCTCACTGACAAGACAATTTCCTTTTGGTTCAACTAACACCATCCTGGTGTTAGCTGAATAGCAATGGGTGGTAGACTTCAATGGTCGTTCCAGTTCTGCACCTCTCTCTTTACCCATGACCGTTGCCATGGACTTTACATGTACTCATTTAAAAACATGGTGTCCAGCCTTTGAGCAGTCCTGCATCTGCTTTGGTTTTGCACCTTGCCTTGAACATTTGAAAATGAGAGATCTTTTCATGGCACAAAGCCAATAGTGAGGCAGTGTGAGATCTGAGTCACACACATTTCTTCTTGCTCTCCTTTGGGTCTGCTTGCATTATGAGATGAGTGTGAGGTGTGGCAACTTTCCATTAGTCCGATATCTGAGAAGTCTGTAACTCCAGTGCAGGAGGAGTTAACATGGCTGGTTTAGGCAGGCAGGTGTCTGGAACTCATTGGTTAGGGAGCCCAGTGAATTGACGAGCCCCAGGTTACAAAACATGGCACATTTAAAAAAATAAGGTAAAGTGTGATCAAGAAAGACATTCAACATTAACCAATTATGGTCATTTGCACATGCACACATGCCGATGAACACTTAGCCCCATACAAATACACATACATGGACAGTGAGTGCATATAGAGACACAGAACTAATTGATAGTTGACTTTGACAAAAATATGACAGCTCTCTGTCTAAGTCTTGGTAGGTTAATTTTGCTTAACATTGATATCTTTTAATTAAAACCTATAGGAACACAGTACAGGTAAATGAGTTGAATTCATTTCTTCGGCTAGCAAAAATTATTGAGAATCATATCTTACCTCGCTAAAAAGGGTTTGGGGAAGATCTTTGTGGGACAATTTGGAGGAGAACAAGAAAGAATCAAGGGTTAATTACATATTGGGTGTTGTAAAAAAGTAGGGGCATTCCTACCATTGCTTCAACGATCGTCATACATGACACAGACTACAGTAAGGCTGTAGCAATAAGCTGTAAAGCAACAGTCTCTTATTTAAGAAGCAAGAGATGTCAAGTGTTTTGCATCACACTCTTAACTCTGTTTAAACTGTCTGGCTATTCTTTCAGAGTGATCTTAGTTTACATGATATTTTGGAAAAGAAAAACTGAGCTGACAGACCATCAGGTATGTTTATGATGGTACTGATGTTTAGTTGTGTCAGGCCATTTTTTTGTACATCACTGTTGAGCTCTTTCAATAGGACATGCAATGATTGATGATCTCCATGGATTCTCTGCATGGCCAAAGGAGATTCTCAGAAATTACACTCTCTTATCTTTTCTCAGCATTCTGGGGTACAATACCTGCCACCTTGATGAAGGCACTCCTCAGCTGATGTAAGCAGAGGCAAACACCAGTGAGAAATTAACTGAAGAGTCAAGAAAGAGCCTGCCCTCTTTGTGCTTTTCTGTTACCCCCAGCCCCTGAGCTAATGGGGCTTTTTTTTTTTTGCTCCAGCCTAGACAGAATCAACACTCATTTTATTTCTCTTTTGCTTTTCCTCAACTTTAGGGCTGTACAAAGTGCTCATTTTATGCTCATTTTATCCTTTATAAGAAGGAATCCCTGGCTCTAGACATTAAAAACAGTTGTTAGCTTTTCACTATAATCTGTAAACTCTATTGCAGCTTGTGATAAGATGATCAAATTCTCCCCCCAAAACCCCTTCCATTCTTACGAATAGGAATAATAAAATTTCTCCTAGTGCCCCATTTCCCCACAATATTTAGCTCACATCAAATTAAAAAGAGGAGGGTGATCTGTGGTCATTACAGTGTGAAGAGTGAGCTGCCTGGGGCCCATTTATGAAGAAAGTTCAGATGGCCAGGAGTGATGCAATTCAACAAGGGAGAAGGATGCTTAGGGCTACCCCAGTGTTGTCCTACTATACTTAGGGCTACCCCAGTGTTGTCCTACTATACTTAGGGCTACCCCAGTGTATAGTGTATACAGTGAAGTATAGTCCTACTATACTTCGAGTGGAGGGCTCAGTGACATCACCTTCATCTCTGTTCTTCAGTGGCAGTTCTGTGCTTGCTGCCACAGAGAACATATTTAGGGGATATTTTGTCAGTCTTGGATTCAAAGGAGACAGGAAGAGCAACAGAGACATAAAGGACAGATTTCTGGTTTCACTTATGTGACAGAACATCCTAAGGGACCTTTTAATTACACTGTGATAGCACTCAGAGATTGAATGTACACCACATTGAGCTCAAAAGGGGTTTTAAATGTCATAGTATGACCACAATGACCTGCATTTCCCAAGTCTGAGGATCCCCTTAGGCCTTACGGACATGTACTGATGCTTTTAAAGTGGAGATACAGGTCAGCAGCAGCCACCATCACCCAGAGGGTGAATGCCTCTGTATAGTGGCAAAACTTCCCTGAGGAGCGTTGTGGTTTCCAAGTCTGGGAGCTAGAAGAAATAGAAGCAAATGCCAGCTGTGCTTTCCTGGGTGCAAGATCACAGCGCTGCCGTGGAAACATAGATCTGAGGCAATTCACAACAGTGGTCTCTGCAGTGGTGACCTGCTGGGAGAATGTATTACAGCCTCTGTTTACAGTTAGGTTTTAGCTCATTTAAAAATTTATACAGACATAAATACACACGTATTACTGTTCTTACTCAAAAGAATGACAAGGTCTGAGATTTGGGGAAAAAAATCATTATTTTAGGGTTGGAAGGGCTCTTAAGGTGTTCCATCTTGTTCTATTCTACATAGCCCAGGGGCTTTCTAGGGGGTTCATTGCCATGTATCAAAGCTCCTCAAAACTCTGTGAGTTGAAGCAAAAAGCTTTGTCTTTATACACACCATACAGGACTATGTTCTGTGGTCTACATGTGCCTTTAGTGATCTCAGAGGGAGTTTTTTCTTTTACTTGTGGCTAGCTAAGTAAAAGAAAAAATTGCCTTGTCCACACATCTGATGATTGGATGGTGGCCACCTAAAGTGATGTACATGATTACTTACTGATGATCATCTATCAAGCTGTTTGGGGGCTGTAAGACAACCAGAGCTTTGTAACCAAGGCTCAGTTTTAGTATAACATTGTCCACAATATTCTATTATTTCTGTTTATTTTATTTTCTGTTCTGTTCTATTCCATCCCATCCCATTTCATCCTATAGTGTTCTACTTTTTTCTTTTCCTTTTCTTTCCTTTCTTTTCCAGTCAATCACAACTACTCCATAGTCCGTAACATGGAAAGGATCAAGAATCTATTTTTTTTTTGTGGGAAAAGATGCATAGCACTATGCATCTTTGTGTGTGTGTGTGTGTGTGTGTGTGTGTGTGTTTTGCCCTATGGCACAGTGTGTGTTTATATGAAGGAGACTGACTGTCTCCTTTGCATAGAGACAGTGCTAATGACATTTCTGTCAAGTAAATGAATGGATTTGAATGACACCTTGTTCTCCATCTAATGTTCTTTCCAACATAATAAAATGGTTTTCCACAGTTTGCTTGACCATCTACAATAAGGAACCGTGCCTTCAGTTGCAGCTCACCTAATTTTTTGAAGCCAATAAACTAAACTAAATATGTTATTGTATAGTATTGGAATCAGGTTTGTCTGTGAAATGTTGAAAATACTTCCAAGTTCCACAGTAGATTGGACAGTATGTTTTCCTGGCACTTCAAGCAGTGTTTCTGAAATGCATTGACTTCTCCTCATCTTTTTTCTTCAATGTACTGTATAAGAATCATATATTCTTGAAGATGAGAACACTATAAGAATATCTCCCTATGCCCTGACAAGTACCTGGAGGTTAGAAACTGCTATGATCCAGTGTGTTTTCTTATGGTGTCTGCTATAGAATATTTTGTGCTAATAAAGACATTGCCATTTCTGCAGGGCTTGGCAAGCATTCTGAGTTTCTCCTGTGGAAGTTCTGTGGGGCCAGTGATTACTTTCATTCTTTTCCATTTTATAGGTAAAGGTTAAGATGTGGGTTGTAGGTCCTAGTTCACAGGCTATGTCAATGAATGACCTCTTGTAAAACCTGAAGCCCAAGGCTCCATCAGCTTGCTAACCTGTGTTTTTACTGCTTTTTTTTTGAAGGCAGATTGAGTTCTACCTTACACTTTTTTCTCAGATGACAGCTATAACCTTCCATAGTACAGTAGATACAGGGTTCAGAGGTGTTTTTTTTTTCCCTCCAGAGGTAAAATCTGTGATATGTATTTTGTGAGTGGGGTAGATAAGCATTTATAAAGGGGGAAAAAGAGAAGAGAATCAAGAATGGATTTGGTGGTTCCTGTGGTAATTCTCAATAAAAGTTTATACTTTCTCTGTATAAATGCCTTCACATGCATGTGAACATACGTGGGTACATGTATAAATAAAGGTATTCTCATTGTGGCTCATGTTTGAAAAGAGTTTCAAACTCAGGACACTAAACTTTGCAGACTGAAGTAGCTTCACTTGCGTCACCCAGATGGTTGGCTGGTGAAATTAGGTTTAGATTTGTCATTTCTGATTTTCAGAGGAATTGTGTATATGGCAGAAAATATAGAAGGTTTTGAGTCAAAAGGAAGTTTCCTCATTTCTTCTGCCCAATACATGCTATTTACCTAATAATAGATGGATTGCTTTTCTTTGTTATATATGTAAACGTTTTTCCTCTGTATGTATGCATATACAATGATCATTATATGGTTTGCTGAATAAGGTGTACGATTTATTTTGGTAAATTTGTTAGAGCATACCATACTTGTGGGACTGAAATGACATACATGATGTCAATCCCAAATTTCCAGAACCTTTAACAGTTGCAAGATGCTGCCTGCCTTCTATGTCTTTACCATTTGCTTTGTGTGAGGGGTATCGTATACTCAGGTATACTTGTACCTCAGTGTATCTTAGCTGTCTATGTTCCCAGCCTAGGTGTCTACTTTCATGATATTTTTAACATGAAAAATATGGGATTCCATATATATTATACACACACACACACACACACAGACACACAGACACGCACGCACACACACACACACACACACACACACACACACACCTCCGAAGCAGAGAAAAGAAATAAGCCTCACAGCAGTTAAAATTAGCCACAAAACCGAGAACAAAGGAAAAATGGAATTAAATTTCCATGAATAAGGTTAAAATTCAGTGGTAAGATGTTCACATTTGCACTATAGAAGAATGTTCCTAGCAGGGGTTATTGATTTGAATATGCAACTGCTCATATTTGAAGATAAGAGAAAGATTTTTCATAAGCCCAATTCTTTAACACAGCAGATATTTATTTTTCAAATACTTGCTTGGAAATTATTTGAACCCAATGGACATTGCTTCTTTTTACCTTCCTTCTAGGTAAAGAAATAGACTATGACTTTTAAAAATAAGTACTGATCTTATCTAACTGTTATTGTCTTCTCTATACTTTATGTACTTATGTACATAATGAACTTATACATGTATGCCCTCCTCCTCCCATCATAAAACCTCACATTTCTAAAGGGCTATATTATCATATTCATCTTTGCACTCTAGGTTGATTAATACTTTGATTTTAGCTAAACAGTAGACATTAGTTAAAATAAAGGACCACACATAATGTCATACACATGGAATTCTTGCACTTAGTAGGAGGACTGAAAATCCAAAGGCAGCTTGGGTTACGAAGTGAGACATTGCCTCACAAATAATGAATAAATCAATAGATGCAATTTATAAAAAACAGAGTAACCAATCACAAAACTGAGTAAATTAAATAAAGGAATTGGGAAATTTTTAATATGAATAATTATGCAACATCAAAAGATATCAGAGTTCATGTTTACGAAATTAGGTAGGACAGTTTCTGTGATTTTCATCTAAACCTTAGTAGGTTTTTTATGGGACAGCCGCTGAGCTTCCAAGATATACCAGCTTGATGTTGTATGATTCCTTTTCAAGCTTGTTTTGGTTTGTAGATTAGTAGCCTTTAAATTATCAGCCTTACTAGAGATGTTAGGAACCAATGAGGGCTCGTCTCATCTTCTGTCTGTCATCCTTCCAGCTCCGGGTGTGCTGAAATGATGGTCTCTGTGGCTCTAGTTCTTCATTTGTGTCCTTTCTTTCAGACCCACAAGGCTGAAATCAGTCAGCGTGAAATCAGTATTCACAATGTGTGGGATGAGCGTGGGCTGAGGCTGTCTGAGGTTTATGGGCTGATCATCTTCCCTGCTGAGTACACACGGAGGACTCCCCCGCTGTAACTCACTCTTGACCCTGCAAAGGCCTCTCCCTGACCATGCATCCATCACCTAGCACTTTTAGCTGTGGACTAATATTTTTATTCCGCAGGGCAGGCCTGGGACCTC
This sequence comes from Arvicanthis niloticus, assembly GCF_011762505.2. Lineage (NCBI taxonomy): Eukaryota > Metazoa > Chordata > Mammalia > Rodentia > Muridae > Arvicanthis > Arvicanthis niloticus. Next base: position 22,099,150 of record NC_047673.1, on the reverse strand, counting down.
AGGAACCATGCTTGTTTATACTATAGCTTGTTGCCTATGCCTTATGCCCGTCAACAAATTAATTTACCTGGTTTCTCAGTGTCTGGTTTTGGTAAGGAAAAGGGACCACCCAAGCTATATATCTGTTCTTCTACCTTGGGGTCCTTCTCGTTCTGACCAAGGAAGAGTCTAGGAAAAAAAAAAAAAAAGACCTTCACCTTGTTTGGTGTACAAGGTGACTTGTCGCCACAAGTCTGACTAAGGAAGACAAAAGAGTCTGCTTTACTGTGAATTTCTCCCATGCCATTTAACTTTTAGGCCAATAAATGTCCCTGGTGTTCAACCACAGAGATGGATAACACTCAGTTTTAGCTGTAACCTGCAAGCTGTTGGGGGCAAAGAGCAGAGGAAATTCAATTCCAGGCTCCAGATTTTCTGATCAGACTTGACATGTGTGCCTGGACAATAAGATTTGTGACCCACGCAGAATAAATCTAAACCTAATACCAATTAACATGTACGAATGGCAGTGTTCTGAGTACCGGTTCAGACTTTGGGCTCTGCACACACAGGAAGTGATCGAGTCCACCCTGGGATGAGGTCTCTGGGTGCTAGTTCCTCATTCCTTTCTGGCATACTAACCCATGTCAAACTCCAATTTCATTAGCTAAAGATTGAGAATCAAGTTGGAACCCCTTTCATAACATGGTCTTATGAAACAAGAGCATAGATAGCATGGTGAGCACTTAGCTTTGGCTTTTGGTGTGTAACTTATACAAGGTGATACAGTGGCAGTAGTAAAAGAAATATAATGCTTTTATCCCATGCCTGGTACTGATTGCAAAATGATATGTTTATGTGCTTTACATTCTCACAATAAGGATATTCAAAATAAACATACTTACCATTATTATTAGAAATAGCAAGGAGACAGGGGAGAATATTCACTCCAGATAGGAGATTGTTTTCCTAAAGATGTCAAGCAGTTGTCAGTCACCAAGTCTTTCTCCATTTTCAGGATGCCATTCTCATTTCAGAGGAAAGGATGCTTTGTTTGTATCACTAGGACATCTGGTTTTCCTGTCTACCCATATCAGCCATGGGTGAGAGTTTATATCAGTCCACATGGGAGAGCCTCACATGTGTCTGTGAGTAAAGCAGCTCCCAGAAGTCAGGGTCTGCACCGTGGGTGACAATGTTTTGAAACTAAGTGCTAGAGTTTTCAAAGATAAGGAACCATTTAAAAAAATGTCAGTGTCAGTTTAGGCTTATAAATCGACTGCTTGGTCTTGAAACTTGTGCTTCTCCGTCTTCTTGCTGTATTAAAGCAGACTCAAACCACAGAGTTTTACTTTGGAGTTGTATGTATTGAGGATTAATCACAAGTCGCAAATCTTTCCCCTCAGCCCTAATTCAAGACAATCTGTAGCTAACACAGAGATAGCAAATTCTTAAGAACACAAGTATTAGAAATGCGGATTTGCTAGTGATAAGAAAGAAAGGAAGAAAAAAAAAAAGAATTAACTTAAGTGTTTTACATGCTAAACATTTTGCTGAATGCTTCCTAGTCTTGAACAAATTTAAGCTTCAGCAGAAATCTGTGATGTGAAAGAATCAAGGAATAAGCACCAAAGGCCATTTTAATTTTGAGAAAAAAATTATGAGCACTTACCATGGGCTGGAGGGAATTGAGGACACAGACATAAACAGTAAAGAAAATCAGCCTCGGTCACTCCCGGCCTGGAACACTGGTTCCTTCCTGTCTGGGCCAGAGCACTGAGCAGGTCTTGGGTGGCAGCTCTGCCCCCAACATCCAAGAACCCAGAGGAAGCAGGGATCCCAGGCACTCGAACTCAGGCAGTATCCTAGGTAAGCAGACAGCAGGGCCCGCCCTAAACAGGGAGTAACTGGGAACCAAAAGGACCCAGGAAGTTACTCCTGACCCGGAACACTGGTTCCTTCCGGTCTGGGCCAGAGCACTGAGCAGATCTTGGGTGGCAGCTCTGTCCCCTGTTGTAGCCCGTACTGTCCGTTTTGGTCCAAGGGTCAGGGTCTAGCGAGAGAGAGAGTGGGGATAAAGGGGAAGAGACGCGAAGAATGGAGACAAGACAGAGATTCTGATCAAGTCTCCTTTATTGAAGGGAATTCTGAGCTATTTATAGGCTTTTGCCACGTGCCTTGTAGGCGCGTGGATACCACGTGCCTTGCAGGTGTTGATATGACGTAAGCCTTACAGGCGTCTATAGCGTGGACAGCACGTGCACCGCAATGCCTTGTAGGCGTGGATAGCACATGCGCCTTATAAGCATGTATGGCGTAGATAACACGTGGACAGCACGTGAACTGCAATGCCTTGCAGGCGTGACTACCACATGCACCTTGCAGCTGGGGGCAGTAAACAACAACACAAAATATGTGGGATATCAGAGTGTGCTTCAGCTGTTGTAGGCTATTGAAAACCAAATCTTTCGTCAGGGTATATGGTTCCAGGTGGCTACAAAGTTGATCTAGCCGCTTTCTGCTAAAGTTGGCTCCCAACAGTCCCCAACATCCAAGAAACCAGAGGAAGCAGGGATCCCAGGCGCTCTAACTTGGACAGTGTCTTAGAAACTAGTTCTCAGATCTGAGGCCTAGATCAGACCTCTGCCAGGTCTGCTGTTGTGTGGACCCCAGATTCCACCCGAGACATACTGGAAGGTCCACTCAATCCAGATCCACAGAGGAACAAATGAACTCAGAGCTTCAGACAGCATATCCTGAGATATTCTAGAGGAGACACTGCACCCAGAACAGCAGACACCTAGCTGGACTACTACCTTGGAGGCACCATATCCTGAGGCATCCTAGAGGTACCACTGTAATCAGTGCAGCTGGAAAAGATCACAGAGACATCTGGACCCCTAGGAGATCAGACACAAGCTAGATAACTAGAAAGACAGGCTTCAGTCAGAGACAGCAAGTACAGGCAGCACTAGAGTTAACCAGATGGCAAAAGGCAAGAGCAAGAATGTAAGCAACAGAAACCAAAGTTACATGGCATCATCAGAACCCAGCTCCCCCATCAGAGCAAGCCCTGAACACCCCATCAGACCAGAAAAGCAGGAATCAGAATTAAAATCACTTCTCATGATGATGATAGAGGGCTTTAAGAAAGACATAAATAACACTCTCAAAGAACTTAAGGAGAGCACTGGTAGACAGATAGAAACCCTTAAAGAGGAAACACAAAAATCCCTTAAGGAATTTCAAGAAAATGCAACCAAACGGGAAAAGGAATTAAACAGAACCATGCAAGATCTAAAAATGGAAGTAGAAACAATAAAGAAATCACAAAGGGACAATACCCTGGAGATAGAAAACCTAAAAAAAGATCAGGAGTCATAGACACAAGTATCACCAACAGAATACAAGAGATAGAAGAGAGAATCTCATGTGCAGAAGATACCATGGAAAACATTGACACAACTGTCAAAGAAAATGCAAAATACATAAAGCTACTAACCCAAAATATACAAGAAATCCAAGACACAATGAGAAGGCCAAACCTAAGGATAATAGGTATAGATGAGGGGGAAGACTCCCAACTAAAAGGACCAGTAAATATCCTCAACAAAATTATAGAGGAAAACTTCCCTAACCTAAAGAAAGAGATGTCCATAAATATACAAGAAGCTTACAGAACTCCAAATAGTTTAGACCAGAAAAGAAATACTTCCCGCCATATAATAGTCAAAACATCAAATGTACAAAACAAAGAAAAAATACTAAAAGCAGTAAGGGAAAAAGGCAAAGTAACATATAAAGGCAGACCTATAAGAATTACACCAGACTTCTCACCAGAGACCATAAAAGCCAGAAGATCCTGGACCGATATCATACAGACCCTAAGAGAACACAAATGCCAGCCCAGACTACTATACCCAGCAAAACTGTCAATCATTATTGTTGGAGAAACCAAAATATTCCATGACAAATCCAAATTTACACAGTATCTCAACACAAATCCAGCACTTCAAAGAATAATTGGTGGAAAACTCCAACACAAGAAGGGAAACTACAACCTAGAAAAAGCAAGAAAGTAATCTTCCAAAAACCCCAAAAGAAGATAGTTACACAAACATATCTTCACAGATGTTAGCCCAAAAGCTTGGATTAGCGAAGACTCAACCCACAGACCACATGAAGCTCATGAAGAAGGACGACCAAGAGGGGATGCTTCAGTTCTACTTAGAACGAGAAATAAAAATGCTCAAGGGAGCAAATAGGGAAACAAAACATGGAACAGAAACTGAAGGAGGGGCCATCAGGAGACCTTTCCACCTGGGTATTCACCCCATGTACAGCCACCTAATCTAAACACTGTTGTGGATGGCTGGAAGTGAATAATGTGAGGAACATGATATAGCTGTCTCCTTAGAGGTCAGCCAAAGACTAAAACACTCAGAGGACAATGTTCACAATTAACCACTGATATGATCAGGGGTTTCCCAATGGAGAACTTAGTGAGAGGACTGAAGGAGCAGAAAGGGTTATTGACCCCAGGTGGAAAGCAACAATACCAAACAACCAGAGCCCCCCAGGGTCTAAACCACCAGCCTGGGAACACATAGGGAGGGACCCAAGACTCCAGAGGCATATGTAGGGGAGGATGGCCCTGTCAGACATAGGTGAGAGAGGAGTTTCTTGGTCCCATAAAAAAAATGAATGAAAAATGAATGAATGAACACACAGTGGGGGGGGGATGTGAGGGCAGGGAGGGGATAGTGAGGGGGGTAGGTGTGGTCACTCTCATAGAAGCATGAGGAGGGGGATGGGATAGGTTTCTGGGTGGTGGGAGGAAGTAGGCTAAGGGGATAAAATCTGAAACATAAATACTACAACCAATTTTAAGAAGCGGGGGAAAAAAAAAGTCTTCAGAACCAACATCTTTAAAAAAAATGTCAGCCCCCTGGGGGTGGGAATTTTTTTTTTCTTGATACTAAAACTTGTTCTGAGAATTGTATATTGCAGAATACACAGCCTTGGTGTATCTACTCATCAAGCATACTGAGCAGACCTGCCCAAACCTTTGATGTCCTGGAATTCCATCTGGATTCAGTGAAGACACAGCATCAGAGGCTTATCAACTTACTCTCCCCCCCACCCCTCTTCTAAAATCTCAATGCCCTTAATCAGCTTGAAGTAGTTAAAGAAGAGTCAGCGCCCCTATTCCCTGAGCTTGGGAACTAATGTGGTTAATAATGGTCTGTCTTTCTAGGGACAAGTAGTGGTTTTGTTGGAACAGGGGGGATTAGCTAGGACTTACTGCATAGCCATAACCTACTGGTAGAAATCTGTATCATTATTATCAAGATGAAGTTATAAATTCTTAAATGGTACAAAATTTACTTTGATCTCAAATTTAAGGTTTTCATTGGTACGAGTCTCTTATTAATATAAAAATGAGATGAATATTGATACACTCATGGGCATTGTGCCTGTATAACACATTTAGGAATACAATGCCTAGACCCAGCCCCTTTTTAACTTTTTTAAACTGATTTGGGACGGTTAACCTATGAGTTAAGGGACTATAGCAAATTCATATTTTTGAGTTTATTGTTAGGGTGCTTTCCATATTTTACTTAGAAATAGCTGAGAGGAGTTAACAGAAAACAGTCCAGGTTACCTTACATGGATAGTTGGTTTTCAAAACATCAAAAGTCCATAGAACTGATGCTACAAATATTTATATATTAATGTTCATATTGATTAGAGACCTGTCTGCTCCTGACAGCTTCCTGTCGTGGATTCTAAGAAGAAATTGAGCATCCTTGGAGTTACTCCAGTTGTGTGGTAACAGCCACTAGGCAAGAATTGCCTCTCTCCATCTACAGACAAATTACTGTCCAGAAAAGGACACACATGCAGAATAGTCGACTGATTATATCTGCCTAGACAGAGTAATCAGTCCTTAATAATCCTGCATCACCAAGGTCTGTCAGATGATTCTGGGCCAGAAGGCTGAAGATTTGATGCTCCAACGTTCGGTAGTATAGGGGCTTTTCAGGTGTTCAGAGGTCTCTATAAATTGGCTAAGTTTTAGAAGCTATGCTTTGTGCTTCCCACAATTATAGTTAACTCAGACATTCTGGATTTCTGACGGGGTTGAAAACTTATAGCTATTTACCGTAAGAGAAAAGATTTGAGTGGATGGTCGTCAGCTGACATTCATCCTAAAGCCAGGTTCAGAACTAAATGTTTTAGTTAGGATAGATGACAGAGGTGCTGGTTAGTCAACAAAATGATGGACTGGGTATTAGGACTATCTTGTACCTCACTGGTACAAATTGGCATAATTATGCCCTAATTGTATTTTGAGAGAAAAGTTTCATTTTAACAGGAAGGGTGATGTGTAGGAGGAGCTAAGGTAGGAGGAGTACTGAGAGGAAGAAAAGGAGTAAAAAGAGGAGGAGAAGAAGGATAGGAGAAGCTAGGTGATGAAAGAGAGAAAGAAGGGGGAGACAGGGAGGCAGATATTCATGTATCTCCACCAGTCAAAGATAGTTGTTATATCTAGGTCGGTCAGTGGGTTATACCTCTGATTGAACAATTCCAAACTTATAACGCTTATGATTAACATTATTTAAAAAAAGTATAAATACAAAAAGGAAAAGGGGGCATGTTATAGGGGTTTTCTAAGGGGGGGGATGGGGAAAGGGGATGGCATCTGAAGTGTAAATAAAATAGCTAATAAAAAAAAGAAAAAAAAAAAAAAAGAAAATCAGCCTCTTGGTGCTTACCTTCTAGAAACGGGGCACAGGAAACTAGAAACAAGTAGCTGGTGGTGAGCTGGCTGGGACAGGGCTAGACAAAAGTCACAGCAGGAAGAGGAAGTGCTAGACAGACAGCACCAAGGGGAAGCGGCAGGTTTAAGTGTGTGGTCATATCAGTCTGGCTAAGAATTGACATTTGAATCAGGTTTATGGAAACTAAACACACACATCTGTAGAAAGAGATGGGAGGAGCAGATGAATAGCTCAGTGCCCAAACTGAGAACATGTCCTCAATATGAAGAAGGTCTTCAGGACAATAGTGACAGCAGAGAGTTGGTACACTCAAACAGTTACATCAGAGGGGCCAGGGCATGCAGTCAGGGGTCAGGGTATCCTCCAGATATAAGCTTCTTTCTTAATCTAAATGTCAGAGGAGAGAGATGATCTGACTTCCTTCTGAATTGACATGCTTTTTAAAATCTTGGAGTAAGTCTCATGTTAGAAAACTCTTTTCTAGTAGCCCAGTGAGCCATAGGCCACTCACTTGCCTTTATGATGGTTCCTTATGTAACCACGGCATGCTTGCCAAAACCAAGATTTAATCTTTTACATTACAGTGTTCCCCCTAGTCTCCAGAGGCTGTGTACTAAGACCAAGGCTTATAACCACAGATAGTGTGGAACTGCATCATTTACTCGTGTCCATCTTCATTAAGCATGTTTATGCAACGTGGTCCTAACTTTTGTGGTGTGAAGTCTTCGACAGTTTTTATATGGGATGTTACTTGTTGACCTGTGTATAACAGGCTTGGCCTCCAGTGTGTGGTGCTATTACAGAGCAATGGAAACCTTTTGGGATGCTACCTACTGGTGCATGTTCAGGTCATTGGTAAAGTGCTTTTGAAGGTAAGTTTGGGGTGCCGATTTGTTTCTTTCTCTCTTTTACTTCCTGGCAATCTTGAGGTGAGCAGATTTGCTCTGTTACATGCATCTTCCCATGCTATGCCACTGCCTTGCCAGAGGTAAAAAATGGAGTCAGTTCATGGATTGAAAACTCTGAAACTGTGAGCCAAAATAAACCTTTATTCTTTCTAAGTTTATTACTTCAGGCATTTTATTATAGTAACAGAAAATAAGCCCAAACTTTTCCTTCCTCACAGCTTCGTGGATGCAAGCTTCTTTCTTAATCTATATGTCAGCATATAATATTTCCCATTTCTTGCTGAGTCTGAAAAAATTCATCTTTTCTCTGAAAGAACTGCACAGCTTCACTTTGAGATATCTGAGTCACCAGCATCCTCATTCTTGCATGTTAGAGTCATAGTTAAATAAAATAGGAATTACCTAGATTCAAGTGCTGTGAGATCAAATGGATGACCTAATAATCCAGACAGCTACTATGAACCGACTGACAGACTGATAGCATATACAACATGAATAAACTGGACAATGAAATTATTCACATCTTATGTAGGATGGAGTTCAAGATTTCATTAATCTACTCAGAATAGGGCACAGCTTACAATTATAGAATTGTGTCTTTGTGGACTTTTCAGTTTTTTAATTTTGGATCCTGAACAATGAAAACTATGGAGAGAAAAGCCACAGACAAGGGAGGATTGAGGCACAGTTGCTCTCTGGACTTGACCCAGGTTTCCCTGAATGTTCTTCTTCTGTCCCAGGATTCCATGTTGCACATAGTTATGTCTCCTCAGTCTTTTTGGCTCTTTAGTTATTTATTTACTTTTATGACTTTCAGGGTTTTGAGGGCTACTGCTTCAATTGTAGAATGTCTTTTAATTTGGTTTTGGCTGTTGTTTTCTTGTTATGAGACCAGGCTAATTGTATTTGTACAGAATCCCACAGACACAGACTGCCTTTTTCCATTAGAACCTGTTACACGGTTCATATGACATCACTTATCACTGGTAATGGGACCTTCATTGTTTGATTGGATTGGTTGCTGCCTGGTTCTCCACTAAAAGGTATAGTTTGTCTCTGTACTCGATTTTTTTTCTTTTTTGGAAGTGGGTTGGTGAGTCCAGCCCATACTTAAAGAGAAGTGAATTAATTGACATTTTTTTACCTACTTTTTCGAGAAGATTTTTATGACCCAGCTGTTTAGAAGTTTGAGAGGGAGACCTGCTAGAAATTATTGCCAAGTATGGAAAGAGATAGCGGAGACCCTTGCAGCTTTGCAGGAAGGGGGTTGGGGTGAGCATAGCTGGATTGTTGATGTGTATCGAAATTACAGTTTAGTGGATTTGATTGAAGGCTGGTGAGGGTGTGTCCATAGAGGAATCAAGGATGACTCCACCCACCTGAAGGACTAAGAAGCCATTGGCTGAACAAACGGACCAGCACACCCTGCTATAGGCTCAAAGACAGTCAGACTGTAGTCAGTTTTGAATCATAAACCCCAATTCATGTCTTCCTTTCCTTCTTGGTTTCGGTGGCTTATTCTCACCATCTTGGAAGTAACTGCTATCAGAGAGTAGAGTTTAAAGTTTCCACACTGCGTGTTTGCTCAACCCTCTTTCTTGCAGCTGGTTTTCATTGGCGAGCACAGTCTTAGGTGTTCAGCAGGGTTGTTTCCTCTTGCTCAGCAGACAGTCTGCCAACCGAAATACTTAGAGTGGGGACAGCTAGTACCTATCATTGTCTTCATGGGCTTTTACTGAATTATTTCATTATCTTCCTGTAAATGTGACAACATTCTTTCCTTCTAATTAAACCACCAGTTTTATTATCACTGACAAAATTAATCAATAGCACATACCCTAAAGCACTCGGTCAAAGTGACCAAACACTCATCAGAGTGTCCTGTAACAACCTTGAGCCAAGGCAATGCTGATTTGGAGACACTTAGCCATGTTGGAAGAGCTGATGTCACAGCCTAAAAAAAACAAATGAAGCAGAGATAGTGGCTCACTGATACAACTTCCAGATTAGTCACTGTTCTACTGCCATGACAAAATCATGACAGCAATCAGTTTCAAAAGGAGGGAGGTGGGGCTGGAGAGATGGTTCCATAGTTAAGACTATCTGATGCTATTCCAGAGGAACCAAGGTTGAGTCCCGTCACCTATATGGCAGCTCACAACCATCTTTAACTCCAGTTCTAAGGAATCCAACACTGTCTCCATCACATTGATCAATACTAGCAGCATGCACACATGGCACACAGACATACATGCAAGAAAAACACTCATACACATAAAATAAAATACATATTTTTCCTAAAAAAAAATGTAAGTTTTGACTCACGATTTCTGAGGGTTTAGCCCATGGTTGGTTGGCCCTGTAGACAGAAAATAAGGTAGATGAAAGGCACATAGACAAACAGGAAGACATCAGCATCCAAATATCTTCTTTCAGGATGCCCCTGGTGAGCCAACTTCTTTTAACTAGGCTTCCCCTGCAGAAACTTCTATCCGATAGCATCACAGGCAGGGGACAAGGCTTCATTCAGCACAGGACCACTGGGGATATTTCATGTCTCAGCTACAGACCTTTTGCATCTTGGACTTTTGCTTCTCATCCCTTCCCTTCCTCCTCAGTGGGAGCTCTGTAGCTGCCTAAGTCCGGGTACAAGCTTGAGATGTTTTCAGCTGGCCACATGCATTCTGTGTCATTTTACAGTATCTATAATAACACCCAAACTTGTCATTATGGTAAGAAGAGCCTCCTAGGATCTGCTGCTGCTTATCTTTGTCCATAGATCACAACTTCTAGCTGTTTCACATACTCAGTCTCTCTTACTGCCTTTGTACTCCAGTTTAATGTTCTGTTATACCATTTTTGGTTTGTGTGTTTGTTGTTTTGTAGGGCTGATTTTCCATTTTTACTGTTTTTGTTTTTTTTTTTTTGTTGTTGTTGTTTTGTTTTACTTAAAACATTGCCTTTTCAGATCAAACCTCACCTCTACCAGCCCAAAAGTTGGAAAGTTCCAGTGTTATCTGATATGGCAAGCCCTTCTCACCAGTCACTTGTCGCCATGGGACCCTTGATCACTTTTCCTCAGGAACTTTGTGCATTTTGAGACCATTATTGCTCATTTTGTCATTACCTAGATTGCTTTCCAACTTCTTGGAGGACATTTATTTGCCCTTAATGAACTCCTGTACCCTCAGCAATTGAATGGCAACAATGCTTCAACGTAATTGACTAGCAAGTATTTGGTAAACAAGGGGATACAGGTTCTGAGACTCTTGAGAAATCTGATTGTGAATACTTAGTTTTACTTCATTTAAATGGAACATGCTGGACATATATCATGGGAAAAATAAATGGCAGAAAATCCTTTGCATTTGTGGATTCAAAGTATGTGGCTTTTAGTTTTGTTGGTTTTGTATGTGCCTGTGTGTGTATGCTTGTGTGTATGTGTGTGTGTGTGTGTGTGTGTGTGTTGGGAGCTAGCTAGAGGTTGATCTCAGTGTTGATGCAGCATATTTAATTGTTCTCCCACTAAGCTACACTCATCCTTCAAAGGGCATGCTTGAGCCAGGTTAGAACAAGTAACCAGAAAGCACTGACACAGGATGTTGAAAAGAGGAAATAGCAAAATAAGTTGGAAGAAGCATGAGCAGAGATAGTAAATGATTCCTGCTATGCAGCTGTCAAGCACACCCAACCCCCAAGAGACACGGTTCCCTGGAGTGGCTCCTGTCACATACTCTATGCCAAGAGAATCCTGTGTTGGTTTATGTGCTGTTCCCAGTGGGACCATCCAGAAGCGAAGAAAGGAGGACAGAAGGGGACTTTGGAAGCCAATTAATTTTAAAAGTTCATTTATACACTTCCATTTCAGTCTCTTGAGGGCAATGGCAGAACTCTCTAATGGCTGTTCCTTTAAATTTGGAAACCTAGTAGGAATATGGGCATCACTAGTTGAATTATAGGAAAATACAATGCACATATTAACATTGGAAAGGAATAGGTATACATACACTCATGTATACGTGTGCATTTGCAAAACCAATATCACTTCATCATTTTAGAGGCATGAACTTTTGGCAACAAGTTTCTCACAGTGTCTGTTTCTTTAGAGTCCTTGGCCTTTGGCTATGGATCAAATTTTCTAAATGTAAGCAGGGAGTTGATGTCCAGATACGATTCTTAGATATAATATCTGAGTCTCAAATCCATTTAACCTTGGCAGGAGGCAAAGTCACTCTGGGTTCAGAGGCAGGAGGGACATTGACGGTATCTCTGCAGTCAGATGCTGTAAAGTACAGAGTGGGTGCAGAGAGAAGCTGCAGCCTGGCTCAATTTAGATTTCACCAAAAGTAAAGCATTAGACACACATATGTCAAAACACAGAAAGATTTTTGAAAAAAAAAATCATGACAAGCAGCAGTAGAGACAAACTCAGATTTATATCAGGTCCATTGATTTTTGCTTATTTCTTCTCCATTCCATCCCTCTTTCCTTCCCTTCCCATTTCTTTCATTCCTTTCCCTTTTCCCCTTTCCTCGTTTCTTTCCATTTAAAATTCACTTCTTTTCTCTTGTAAAAGATCCTTAAACAAGTCAATATATTCAGAAAGGGCTGACCAGTGGAATACAGATAGTTATGTAAATAGTATAGATAAAGCATAGATATTACATTAGATGCATTCACATAGATACTCAAATGCATTCACATAGTTGGTTCACACAGCTATGGAGACTCGGATATCTGACAACAGACTGAGCATAAACTGGAAACTTTTGGGTGTGGTAGCATGGCTCAGTATAATCCTGAAGGTTTCATAACCTGGACAACTCTTATCCAGAGGGCAAAATTTGCCTGTGAGCATCTTGGAGTTCTCAGGTTAAAAAAGCACTACTTCTGATATCCATGAAGAGTGTTCCAGCTCCTTGAGAGAGATGCAAGTTCACCTTTGGTGCTTCTGTTCTGTCCAGGACTCCTGGACCTGATGATATCCACTCTCATTAAGGATTGGTCTTTTCTTCTCAGTTTACTTTGATTGCACATAGATCTCCAGAACACCCCACGGCCATGACACATAAAGCTTTAGCAGTTCCCTAGTCCTGTCAAGTTGTCACCTAAATTAACCATCTCCTATTTTGGTTTTTATTTACAGATTGGTTGTGTAGACTGGTGGTATTTTATAGCATGCTGCCTTTGCCTGTTCCCTCTGCAGAGCCCAGTCCAGGTCAAACAGCAGGGTAACTCTTCCTGCTTTCCTCAGCTCCTTGGTTAAACATGGTTTTGTTTTTTTGTAGACTGCATGCTGCCCTCTTAACCCAGAAGAAACTTTTCTGGCATTTCACATGAAGGTGTTAAAGACTGAAGAAGATTTTTTTCTTCTTATGACCAAAGTGTTAAGAATGGAGTGTGGGGATGGCATTTTTCTTTGGAATGAGGCCGAAGAGGTCAGTTACTGCTTGTTGTCATTGGGTTCTATTATGGTGGGATTAGGAATGAGAGAACTAGTTGTTACACAAAGTTGAAATCCTTATGTCCCGTCTAGCATCTTCTGTCTCCTCAAAGCATCCCACTGCCTTCATCCTGGTGTATTCTTTAAGGATGCACCTATCCTTTCTTGAGTGATGCTAAAAAGCTGACAAGCCAGACGGGGAGGTCTGGCATGATTGAGAAACAAACTATCTAGTGCTCCTCAAGCTAATCAAGTCCCTTAGTTTTGCTGAGGACAGCAGGTTATCTGTGCAAGGCTGGGGCACCATGTCACAGGTGGGAACACCTGCAGAAAAGGAAATCTAATCTGTTGGCATAGTTTTTCTTTACTCAATCTACCATGTTTACCAGGGAAATCAGATCTGGCAGCTCAAGGGCCTGAGATGAGTACACTGCATGTTTTCTGCTTCCCACAAATCAGACTTGACTCTGGAGGAGAGAAGGCAGCAGAAAAGGGGAACGTTAAAGAAGAGCCAAAGACAAGGGACCAAATGGCCCCCGAGTTCCCCGTTTCCCATTCTTTCATGTAGAGATGAGCATTGCAATGGGTTAGTTATACTAACTAACAGAGTTGCATTAACAGCCTAATAGCTAGCCTGGATTGAGAGGTACCTCCGGTAGAATCCTACCTTCTTGCCCAACCCTGTGTTTCTGAAGGAGAGAATTCACAGAAAAACTACATGTGTACTGTGCATACTATCAGATGCTTTCCTCTCAGCAGGTTAGATGCAATGGGACTTTGTTAGCATGCACATTTTCTGAAGAAATGTGGTCCATTCAAGGGTTACGTTTAATTCTCAAGTTGCCGTCCCTGTGCATGCTAACCTAGACTGCTGCCCTAAGACGTGGCTGGAACAAGTCATCAGCAGGAGAAACTAACAGCACCAGATGTTGCTAACAGATGTGGACTCAGGCTGAGGTTAGTCTGTTTAGGAGTTGCTCCAAACCAGAACAATCTGAGGAGAAGCAGATCACTCTGGGGGGATTTTCCAGGGAGGAGTGCTTTGTCTCAAATTATTGAGAGCAGTAGATATGTAGATATTCAATATGGTGATTTTTTTGAGACACTGCTCTTATTGGTTCTGTCTCAAGGCTCTCCTTTGTCATTAAGTCCAGTTGATTCAGCAGGTAATTAGCACTTTGCTCTATTCAAGAGTCAGTGGTTCTTGTAAGATTCTATGCTATCTGACATCTTCACATTGCACCCATGGTTACGAGGAGGCACCGAGCTCTCCTATATCTAGAAGGCACAGGGTTGCATCACCTTCTCTGAGATAAACTACTCACTGCCCGGTTGCTATATGGACAGTATGTCAGGGCTGGAACCAGTGTGACTCAAATAAAACATACAGAGGCACTGCCCCCTTATTCAGTTGAGACAATTGAGATTTTAATAGGATGATCTCAAGATAAAAATGAATGCCAAAATATCCCACGGAGAACCAATTATGAAAGTGTTCAGTAAGGATGGGTTTATCTCCGCCGCCTTTCATAGCAGCTGGGTACTGATCCTGTCATCATTATTCTGAGGACAGAGGAAGCTCCTCCAAGGTACCTGCCTCACCAAGGCAGGAGAGTTCATAGCTCTGTGGCAGCTGAATCAAAGCTGGGTGCAAGAGCAAATGCCCCAAAGATCAATTGTAACAACTAAGCCCTGTTCTGAAGACAGCCTTCTAATTAATTGAGCATTCATAGTTGCTGCTCCACCTCATACCTATCAGGTCAATCCATTGGTGCCCTGGTCCCAGAAGATCAGATGATGCAAGGTTAGTGCTTGAGAGTCTCAGCAGCCGTACGTGGTAGCACACCGCCTTTGGGGAGGACTTTGGAGGTAAGGCCATAGGAGAGATCCCTTGTGACCTGTAGATTATCACAACTGAGCACAATCTCTGGGACAATCTTTTGGTTCCCTTCTTTTTGTTGCATCTTATGATCACACCTCACTTACATCAAAGGTCCAAACTGCTCTCAATTTCCTTGTAAATTGTGAATAAATCTACAAGCACCCCTGGGTGGGAGCAGTAGCTTAAGGCTTTGATCTCTGCCAACAGTAATAGTAAAGCCACAGGCATCAGTGAAGCAGCAGACGAATAAAAAGAAACAGGGTTTTTTTTTCTTCCCACCAGTATGAAAGGTGAGCTATGATGCTCTTATTAACTGATGTTTGTAAGAGGGTTACAGTGCCATCCAGGAATCTGTGGGCTTTGGCAGGGAACAGATACATCATTTTACTTAACCATTGTTGCTCTTCTGGTAGAGTAATACATCATTTGGATTGTCTTAAAGAGAAAATTGAAGTTTTAAAGAAGAAAGTTCAAGCTACTCCAGCTAATATCCAAGTAACAGAATCGGGATATAGCCCAGGCAAACTGACTTCACATTCAGTGCTTCTTATTTGTTGGGCTATCAAGAGTCTCTCCCTAAAAGCACAAGTGTCTAGGCAAAGGCTTGATCAGCAACATGTACAATTGTTAAAAGATGATTGGTTGATCAGGGCTCTGACCTAATCCTTGGACCTATCCAGTAACACATACATATTACCGGATGACACTGATAGGAGGTGGAAGAAATAGAACAAATGGCCTTGTTAGGAGGTAGGTCCCAGGGTGGGTTGGGGGTTGTGAGGTTTGTCTTGGAATGGTGTCCATCGGCTCTGCTACTCCTTCATTTGCTCTTTGCTTCCTGGTGACTATGAAGTGAGCAGCCTTCTCTGCCCTCGCCACAGACACAGCAATGGAAAGAGCCAACCATGAGATCATAGAACTTCCTTAAGGATTTGACACAATAAGCCCACAAATGATTTCTACTTGAAGTTATTTTTCTCAAGAGTTTTGCCAGAGCAAAAAAATAAATAAATAAAAATAAAAATAGAAGAATCCAGCACTCATCAGAAATTCTGGCTCCTTTAAAACCACTCTGACATATCTGAGTTCTTTTATCTCACATCCCCCAGCTCAATCCAGAAAGCTATTAGGTGTGATTCCTTCTCTAAATGGCAGCCCTTGGAGATGACAATGGTTAAATAATGCCTTGGATCAAATGTGGTTTGCTCAAGGGCCTTTTGTCTGACTCCACATCCTGGAAATACTTCCATAGGTTTCTTCCCTATGGCAGCAGTGAATTTCTGTTATGAAAAGAGCATGTCAGAATCAGGAGACTGCATCCGATGAGAATCTGCCCTCGAGGAACTTTTATGTATTCAACTTCTGAGTCTGCAGAGGCTGAGCCTTGGGACACTTATAAATTCCCTCCAAGCTAGAACCTCATTGCATTCTTACCTGGACTCGGTGGCTTTGTGTGTGCTCAGCAAGTATTAGAGCTGAAAGAAAAAAAATGTACTTAGTGTCTAGGTTAGCTATCATATTTGGAGAGGCATGACTTACCTAGAAACATCTGTTGGATCTACAGTAAGAAGTCAGGGTATAATAGAACCAGTGATCTTAATTTCTAGCCCAGGGATACAGATCTTTAAGACACAGCAGATGCTCAAAACCATGGCAGATAGTAAAGATCTCTGTGTCCACTACGTTTTTTTCCCTTGGATATAGCTTAGTTAGGTATTGTAAGTGTAATGAACATTTGCTAAAACTAAGAAAGAATGATTATAAAAAGTCAGTGTAGTATATACATTCTGTGATTGGGGTCTCTCTCAAAACACTGTGCTTTCAACCTTTCACTTAAAGGAAGCACTTTATGGCTTCTCCATGGCACATCAGAATTGTGACCATCATTACTCTTGCTCTTTGGGACCATTAAATAAAATAAGGGTTGCTTGAACACAAGCATTCAAGTGCTATGACAGTCAGTCTTATAACCTAATAGAGATGGCTGCTAAGCAACTAATGGGCAGGTAGCATGTACAGAGGATACGCACAATAAGGGGGCAATTCAGTCCCCTGTGGCGAGGGCATTTCATTTGTTTGTTTTTCTGTTTGCTTGTTTGTTTGTTTTTAATTAATCTTTTATTGGATATTTTATTTACATTTCACATGTTATCGTCTTTCCTCATTCCCCCCCACACACCCAGAAACCTCCTATCCCATCCCCCTTCCTCCTGCTTCTATGAGAATGGAATTTTAACTTCTATGAGTTGGAATTTTGATGGGGATTGCATTGAGTTTGTAGATTGTTTTTTGCAAGATGGCCATTTTTGCCATATTAATTCTGCCAATCCATGAGTATGGGAGATCTTTCCATCTTCTGAGATGTTCAATTTCTTTCTTCAGAGATTTGAAGTTATTGTCATACAGATCTTTCACTTCTTTGGTTAGGTTCACACCAAGGTATTTTATATTATTTGTGACTATTGTGAAGGGTGTAGTTTCCTTCCTTGTGTTGGAGTTTTCCATCTATTATTCTTTGTAAGGTTGGATTTGTGGAGATATATTGTGTAAATTTGGTTTTGTCATAGAATATCTTGTTGTCTCCATCTATAGTAAATGAGAGTTTCACTGGGTGTTGTAGCCTGCTGGCATCTGTGCTCTCTTAGGGTCTATAAGACATCTGACCAGGATCTTCTGGCTTTTATAGTTTCTGGTGAGAAGTCTGGTGTAATTCTTATAGCTCTGCCATTATATGTTACTTGACGTTTTTCCCTTACTGCTTTTAATATTCTTTCTTTGTTTTGTGCATTTGTTGTTTTGGTTATTATGTTATGGGAAGAATTTCTTTTTTGGTCCAGTTTATTTGAAGTTCTGAGGGCTTCTTGTATGTTCACGGGCATCTCTTCCTTTAGGTTAGGGAATTTTTTTTTCCTATAATTTTGTTGAAGATGTTTACTGGCCCTTTAAGTTGGGAATCTTCACTCTCTTCTATACCTATTATCCTTAGGTTTGGTCTTCTCATTGTGCCCTGGATTTCCTGGGTGTTTTGGGTTAGGAGCTTTTTGCATTTTGTGTTTTCTTTGGCAGTTTTGTCAATGTCTTCTATGGTATCTTCTGCACCCTAGATTCTCTCTTCTATCTCTTGTATTTTGTTGGTGATGCTTGCATCTATGATCCCTGATTTCTTTCCTAGGTTTTCTATATCTAGGGTAGTCTTCCTTTGTGATTTCTTTATTGTTTCTACTTCCATTTTTATGTCCTGGATGGTTTTGTTCAATTCCTTCACTTGTTTGGTTGTGTTTTCCTGTAATTCTTTAAGGGACTTTTTTTTTTTTTTTTTTCTCTCTTTAAGGGCTTCTACCTGTTTACCTGTGTTCTCCTGTATTTCTTTAAGGAATTAATTTATGTCCTTCTTAAAGTTCTTTATCATCATCATGAGAAGTAATTTTAAATCTGACTCTTGCTTTTCCAGTGTGATGGAGTATCTTGCTATGTTGGGTGAACTGGTTTCTGATGATGCCAAGTAACCTTGGTTTCTGTTGCTTACATTTTTGCGCTTGCCTTTCACCATTTGGTTGTCTCTAGTGCTCTCTGCACTCACTGTCTCTGACTGGAGCCTGTCTCTCCTGTTTTCTTGGTTTTGTTAGAGCTCCTCAGAGTCCAGCTGTCTCTGTGATCCTGTGATCCTGCGTGTCAGAGCTCCTGGGAGTCAGGCTGCCTCTGGGATCCGGTAATCCTAAGATCCTGGGTGTGTTAAAGCTCCTGGGAGTCCAGCTTCCTCTATGATCCTGGGGGTGTTAGAGCTCCTGAGAATCCAGCTTCCTTTATGATCTTGGGGGTGTTAGAGCTCTTAGAAGTCCGGCTTCCTCTGGGAGTTGCGGGATTGGTTGCAGAGGTCTGCTCAATGCACTGGCTCAGATCAGAAGGAATCAGTGCCAATGGGTCAGGGTATGGTGTCCTCATGGGAGCAAACCAGCTAGAGTCAACTGCTCTGGGTGCAGCAGATCCTCTGGAATGGGTCTGACTATGGTGTCTTCCCAGGAGAATACCAGCTATGCGTCTGCCCAAGCAGGAAGGACCAGGGAGAGGGGGTAGAAAGGGAGTGGTGTTCCGGAGGGTGGGGTTTTGGTGGGTGATGGGTCCCTAATGCACCACATCTGGTCTCCCAGCTGCACCTCTGGGACTTCGGGTTGTGGGAGAGAATTCTTACCAACTACTCTGAGTGCAGCAGATCTTCTGGAATGGGTCTGAATATGGCCATTCCATTTCATTCTGATACTTAGAACAACATGCAATTGACTACTTAGGAACTGTTTTCTTCTGGAATTTTCTACATTCTATTTTCAAAGAACTGTTGACTCTGGGCAGCTGGAACTACGGAAATCAATATTATCTGAGGGGAAACTCCTGTCCACTACAATATTTAGTGAGTCCATGTTAACATTGACTGAACAGACAATTTGGGGGAACTTATATGCAAGGTTGAGCTTTCTTATGATGTAAAGCGTATCTCTTTCTGCTATCTCCTGTTCAAGAAATCAAGTACCCATCCCAGACTCTGGCTCTAGAACAAACTTCTTTGTCTTCAACTTAATGTTCACATTAAGTTGTCTCACATGTGCTAGAGACAAACAAGGCATGAGAAAATTGAATCCTCTTAGTCTACAGTAGGTGGAGACACTGCCTTTAACAATCTTGATAGCTTCTTCCCTATTTCTTACTACACTGATTATATATATTTGTACATATATACGTACATATATGTATATATTTGTATACATATATATCATCCCTTATCATATTGCAGCATACACTGCTTCCTCATAAGAATGGCCTTTTCACAGTTACAGACTTTGCTATCATTTTCCGCATGTGTATAGAGTTAGTTATTGAAAAAACTGTTTTAATACTTCAAGAGAAAACATTTAAAGGAAGGTGTGATTGTTTCAAAGGCTCAAAATAATTAAGGATAACAGCAAAGTTGGCTTCTGCCATCTTTTTCCTATTTATTTGTCATGTTGAGTTTTACTTAAATCCTAAGGCTGCCTGAACAATTTGGAATTCTTTTTCTCATCACTATTGACTAAAATCAACATGCAATTTTTATCTAAAAGTAAGTATGTTGATTGCACACTCAGATTAAAGGCTACTACATTGAACTGTGTGTATAAATGCATATACACAGACACATACTAACAGACAAAAGACAGTCATGTTGACCCATTTTGAGAACATAACTTTTAGTTAATATTGTTTCATTATTTTTTAAAAACAGGTCTTACACTGTAGCACAGGGTATCTTGAAAATCACCATATAGCCCAGATTGGCCTCAAATTAATTGCCATCTTCCTGCCTGGGATTTCTGGTGCTATTGATTTTCTTCCATTTTCAAATCTTACCTTTAGACCTTCAATTTCTTACTGTTATCCATCTTCACTGCTTTTTATATTTGTATAATGCTTAGATCCAAAGCTAAACATCTGATAGTAACAACAGGACCGGTTGGGGGTTTAGAAACTTTCTCGTGTGCGTTACAGTTTCCTGGACTGAGCTGCTGCCACTAGATGACTTACTTCAGATATATATTCAAGAGCTAATGGGCTGCACTCCCTGAAGGCTTATCAAGTATCTGACTGGAAAGAAAAAGAATTTAAGGGAAGTAATATTATGAATATTAGGTTAAAAACCCTCAGGTAAGATATTTCATAGCCTTTGCCTTAAAATATTTAGTCTGTTTCTTAAAAGATGAAAATGCTGGGTTTTTCTCAAGCCTCCTATATCCTATAGCCAAGAAAGTCTTTGTCCTTAGTTAAGGCTGGAAGAGATTGTCTTAATTTTGTTGAGGGTCTCTCAGTATTTAGGTCTGCAAATCTTTGCTTCTGTTTTTTTTTTTTTTTTTTTTTTTTTTTCCCAATCAGACAGAAAAGGCAACTCTGTGAGGATTTTGCGTAGATGATTTTGCTGGAAACCCGGAAATAGAGTCTGTCCTTTAATAAGCTGGATCTTCTGTTAGCCTCTGGGCAGAAAGGAAATGAAACCTCCCTTCAGTCTCTCCCTCCTCCTGCCTGTCTTCCTCTCTTGCCTCTTCATTCATGCCTCTGCTGTACACGTTATTTCTCTCATCTATTTCTTACCTTCCTCTTTTCATGTAATAATTAGTGTCTTCAATCTCTGTGTACCAGACAGGGAAGTCCAGAGTCTTCTTAGATTTAAAAAAATAATCAGGATTTTCTGAGCCTACCAAGCCATAGTATTTCCAGTGTCTCTTTTCCAAGCATTTGTAAGGCTGGAACCATGCAGCAGGTTAGCAAGAAGAGCTTAGGTGTGGGGCGCTGTGACTTTTCCCTCCCCTGGATGATTTTATTACATTGATGTCATCGCAAAACGTATCTTTCTATCTCTGCAGGTGGTAAATCTTTACCATCCTCTGTTATGAAGGCAGGCATCTCGCTTGGTTTAACTCTACTAATAGTGTAATTGACATCAGAGTGGCATCAATTTCTTTAACATCCAGAGTTACTGCTCAGGTTATTGAGAAGGCTCAATTTGAGAGATATAAAGTAATAGCTTCAAATATGGTTTCTTCGAAGATTTAAATAGAAAAAAAATGTAGCATGATAATTTTCAAATGAGCCTTTTAAGCCAATGTAATCAGTGGTGTGCTGGAGCTGGCGCCTCGTAGCTAGCAAGAGTTCCTTATTACATTTTCGGGAATTCTGAGAGCTTGTTATAAAACACAGACATTATTAAAAGTTGAATCAGAGAAACTTACAGTGAAATAAATTATATTAAAAATGGTAATAAAAAAACTCATTACTCCCTAATTATTTTACTACATTTTGCCATTATCTGTGCTTCTGAGGTCACTTAATCTATTGTTTATGTAATGTGGACATGCCATAAGATGTATTATACCCAGCTGGTATAATACATCTGGGCTATGGGTTGGAATTAACTTTCTGAGTCCATTAATACCATAGAAATTTGTCACGTGTTGTGACCATCCAGAACTGTCGTTAAACATAACACACCACTGTGTGCAATTTTTCGTGTCTTACAAGTGAGGGTTTCTGGTTTAGGAAGCAAAAATAACTTGCAAAGTTTAGAATGATCAAAGGCTCTGTCACTATTGATCACAAGACATCTTTAGCGGGCTGAATATTTGGGTTACTCTGTGGACAACGAAATATTAGTGGGAAGGGACAAACTCCTCTACTAATCTCTACTCTCTGTTCTCTTTTTGCCAGAGTATCTGAAAATGCACCTTATCTTTCACTACCTTCTGTCCAGCTCATTCCATAGCCACTGTAATCCATTTGTGATCCCCTGCTTGCCAATATTACAATGAATTAAAGAACCACAGTGTCTCCATTTAGATCACATTTAGACATTGAGAAATGAACTTCCAATGAAGTATAACTTAGGATTTCAAATAGAAGAGCCTCGGGTCATGGTGAGAAATATGGACATATTGGGGCATGTGAGGATACAGAATGTACACAGGGGAAATGGTAAATCAAACAATCCAGGAAGTATTTTTTCATAGTAACATGCATGCAAGGATATGAGTGTCGAGCAGGTGTTTGCAAAGACACACTTGAACTATTCATCGTTGTTCAGAGAGGATTCTGTCTAAGATGTAGAAAGGCACCCTTCAAAGTGATGCTTACGTATGAAGTCTGAGAATCCTGTTGAAGACTCCTGAATAAATTAGATAGTGATAACTCTGGTGGTTTGAATAGGAAGAATCCCCATTAGCCTCACATATTTGAACAGATGGCTGTGTTGTTTGAGAAGGTTACTGAATCATTGAGAGATATGTCCTTGCTGGGGGATCAGTGGTGGGGACATTTGAGGGCTTTTAGCCTCACCCCACTTCCAGTTTGTTCTCTGCTTCTGTATCTGGATAAAGAAGTAATATACAAACAAGTAACATTGGATGGGCTAAGCAGGTTCTGTTTATATATTTAGGAAAAACTATATGTAACAACAATTTAAGGAAAAGAGGCCATGTATTTAGAGAGAGCTAGGGGGCACATGGGGTTGAAATGAGAAAATGGATGGTGGATGATGGAGGAATTATGTAAGTTTGAATATATTTAATTTTCTTAAGAAAAGATCTATCTCCCTTCCGCTTTTTCAGCCACCTGTTGCCACACCTCTGACCATTGTAAAGTTTCCCTGTGAAACCATAAGGTAAAATAAACTCTTCCTTCTATAAGTTTCTTTTGGTCATGATGTTTTATCCCAGCAACAGAGAAGCAACTAATATAGTAGTCAGTTTGCATAATCATCACTACTATTCTAAATTGGGGAATGTTTTCTAAGTAAATTACACTTGAACTTAATAGCACCTCTAAAATCTTGTTTACAAATAGATGCACTTAGACATAGGGAAGATACTTTCTCCAAGATTCAACAGATAATTAGTTGCTTTTCCGTGAAATCAGAATCGGTTTTGAACATCTAGTCTAAACTAGCAAAGACTTAGTTTATGTAGAACATCTCTAGGTGGTTTTACATACATGTTATTTGGTCTTATCAGGTATTTTAAAATCTATTTTTGTTTTTTCTTTCCTTATTGAGAATTTCACATATGAGCACTGTCTTTATACTACTTTCCTCTCCTTCTTATCATTCAACTTCTTCCATGTCCCCCATTTCCCTCAATGTCATGACCTCTTATTCATTACAATATTTATCAATGTATAAACACAGACGTTTGTGACTCTTTAGTGTTGCTTATATACATAGGTATATATATATATATATATATATATATATATATGTATATGTATATGTATATGTATGTGTGTGTGTGTGTGTGTGTGTGTGTGTGTGTGTGTGTATTAAGGGCTGACCATGTAGGGTTATGTAGCCTACTTGGGGGGGTAATCCTTTGAGGAGATTGATTCTCCCTCTCTAATTAACCATTAATTTGCCTGTAGTTCTTTGTCTAAGGGTGAAGATTTTTGAGGTTTCTACCATTCATGTTGGCATATTAACTGGTATTATCAGTTTTCATGTCCTGCTTAGACAACCATCTCATTAAGATTTCATGGGTTCAGCTACTCTGGCATGTCAAAAAGATATTATCTAGCCCAAACTCTTTGGATCCTTTGTTTCTTATAATTTTTTCTACCTCTTCGTCTATGAGGTTCCCTGAGCCTTGGGTATAGGGCTGGGAAGTCCTACATACTCCAATTTTTTATGTATTTTTACCAGGAGCATTTCAGGTTAGATCAAGTTGGAATCTTCTCAGTTCTCTTTCTTAATATCTTCTTTGACCTATTCATCATTTACAAGTGAGGTATTAAATCTCTATGATCTTGTGTAGCCTGTGTACCTACTAGACATTTAATTTCTCTCCATTTTAAGTTGTTTCATTATAGTCAGGCAGGACACACAGAGCTATTTCAGTTTTTCTGAATTTGTTAACATTTGTTTTGCATCACCAAATGTTGTCTATTTTAGAGAAGCTTTCATGGGCTGCTGATGATAATGGACCATCTTCCTTTGTTTCTTATGGCTTGTTTTAGACTGGAGTCTATTTTGTTAGATGTTAGTATGGTAACACATACTTTTTGGTCCTAACTGCATGGGCTACTTTTCTCCAACTTTTCACTCTACACTGATTCTTGCCCTTGAAGGCAGATGAATTTATCAAATAAAACAGATGGATTTTGTTTACTTATCCACCTAACCTGCATCTTTTTATTTGGGAGTTAAGGATATTAATATTTAAAATTATTATTGAAAAGTATGTGTTGACTGCTGTCTTTTTTCCCTGTTATGTTCTTAGCCGTAGTTTTCATTTCAGTAATTTTAACTTCATTTGTTTTCTTTATTGAGCCTCTCAGCTCTATTTATTCCTCACTTCAGTTTGAAATATTCCTTAGTATTCTCTGTCGCCTAGTCTGGGAAACATGAATTCTTTTAGTCTGTTAATATCATGGTAAGTTTTTCTTTGTATTCAACTATGGCATATAGTTTTGCTGGGTACAGTGTCTAGCTTGGCATTCATGGTTTTTTTTTTTTTTTTTTTTTTTTTTTTTTTTTTAACTTGAAGAACATTGCTCCAGGATTTTTGGCTTTTTATTAAACTCAGCTCTCAAATTCTGAACAGTCTTTGTCATTTTATTCAGCCATATATTTGTATTTTATTCTATGTCATTCAGGTGTATACTATTATCCTTTCTAAATTCACTGAGCTTTTTAATTTTTTTTAAAAAATTTCTCCTTTAAACTTCTTGAAATCTTTGCTAAAGTTTATCATTGTTCTTTTAAATTCTGTGCTCCAGGGTTCACGCAGGCAATTCTCATTGGAGAACATTTTTATAGGATTAGTGATTCTGAGGCATACTGTTTATATTTTTAGGATATTTCTTCGGCATGTCAACATCTCTCTTTGGTTACATGTCTTATGTGAGGCTTAGCTTGATTTAGGTTGGGCTGGTACATGAACTACTTGGAACTAGGCTTGGGAATATGGAGTCAGCATGGTGGGCAGGTGAGGATGAAAATGGTGCAAGCTATATACATCCAGAGCAAGCCATGAAATTGTGGAGATTATGTGCTAATGGCTAAGGACTTGAGGAACCCAGCAGGCAAAGAAAGCTAAGTGAGCTGGGAGTCTGGAGGTGGGAGAGGGTTGAGGTGTTCCAAGAATTCTTTCTTATATTTGTGCATGGAGAAATTGGGACATAAAATAACTGAGGTATGCATTTCTCTAAAATTCTTCAACAAATTGGTAAGGGAGGTGAATTCAAGCTAAATTCTTTCTGACTCCAGAAGAGGCATTCAGTTCCACATACCTTGAGGTAAGCATTGAAACCATAAATGGAACGTACTCTCCTAATGTGAATTCTCTCCATGGGAAGTATACTCAGACATTACTGCTTTCAGCATCTACAATTCATCCAAAATTTATAAACTGTTCTCCAATGAGGAACTTGGGGTCTTAGCACCATAACTCAAAGAAGTGAAGGAATTCTGAATGCTCTTGCTTCTTTGCCCTTGAATTCTGATGTGTGGTCAGTCACCAGTAGACCTGGGTCATAGGAAATGGATTTAAAAAGGTAATGTCTCAAAATCCTATTCATGTAGCTGAAGTTTAAAATTCAAACAGCAGATTGTCTCTGCATGATATTTAGTGCTTCATTTTCTACTCCACAGATTCTGAATCTCAAGAGAATGCTTCAAGAAGGTTTTTAACGGAAATACAATCCAAATCCTTTTTGGGTGTGAATCAAAGGTGCTTCCTCATGTTATCCTGTGGGATCCAAATGTGTTGGTTCTCCTGAAAAGTAAAACTGTAAAAACAAGAATAAACGAGAGAAGACTGTAGACCTAAATTCTTTATTACTATGTAGTGTTCTGTCAGCTCTGAGTTACCTTGGAGAGAATTCAGAATTCTAAATCCTGGCCTTGCCCCAGAAGTATGTCTGATCAGCCATTTAAAATAGCTTTCTTAGAAGTGAGTAGTGGAGTAGAATCCACTGGGGAATGGCTGACCTGTGATTAAGGAGCTAGGAATTTTCCAGCTCCATGGGTTGTTGATAATCTTCATGTTTTGTTCATATTTGAAGGGATCATATAGATTTTAGGACTTCCTAATAAGAAATTAAACCCTCCAAATAACATTTGATTTTTCTGCTACAAATCAATCATGCTTTAATGATGGCTGGTTACTATTGCTGCATAACTGCTTAGTCGGAAACCTTAAAACAGTCACTTAATTTTCATACTGGGTTTGAGAATGAGGGGATCTAGAAGAGCTCCATTGGGGAGATTTCTCATGGAGTCTCCCATGAAGTTGCACTCAGATGCTGGTTGGGGTTGGTAATAGCTGAAGTGTTGCCAGGCTGGATGCTCAAGGTGGTCAGACCCATAGAAGTGAAGGGTAGCTATATCTGATGGCCTTCAACTGAGGCCACTCCAAACAGCAGTCATATGTTGGCTGTCCAACATGTTAGCATAGTGAGACATTTTCCAAACCCTTGGATTCTCCTGGAGTTGATGTTCCAAGAGGATAGGTGGCCACTGCATAGTTTATTGTCAGTTGTTCTCAGATGTTTTCTTTTGGCACGTATAGTACATTCTTTTAGTCAGTCAGTCACAAACCCACCCAATTTTAACAGGGCTGGCAGTTCCTCAGTTGTATCCTATATGTTAAAGTAGTGTCACTTCTCATCTTGAGAACAGTGTCAAATTATTTGACATAATATAAAAATGTATTTATTATGGTAAAAGCTGTATCAGGGTTTTGGTCCCTCTCCAGAAAATGACCATAACAATTTAAAAGAACTGTATGTTTATGTCAGTGTTTTCCAGGGGGTAATTTAGGTTAGATTTAGCTAGCTAGTTCTTGTGGTTTCTGTTCGGCTCCCTCATGCTTCTGAAATAAGTTTTAACTGGTTCTGCTAATTTTCTAGGTAGTTCTGTGGCCTTAGTTGGAACAGACTTGGCTGTGGTGGGAATGGTCTCTAGTGTGCAAATAACTATTAGTTGCTTCTTGAAGTAGAGAGAAAGACCAAGGCAATGTGTAGACATATGTGGTTTTTTGAGTCATAGACTCAATGTTATTCCTTTATTATGAGCCAAAACCAATGATGAGACCAGTTCAGATAGATCTCGGTCCTATGGAAATAGATTCCACTCACTTATGGAAATTGTTATGCTGTCATTTGTGCAGGATGAGGGAAAGAGACCATTGCAGCCTGAAGCAACATAACCTGATATTCTAGTAATTCTTATGTAGTAGTTACTTTTACAAGTCACTAATTTAGGCATATGATTCATTTGTACATTGAAACAACCCCCAATATAGATACTGTCATTATTCATATTTTATAGGTAAGGAAACAGAGTAAAATGACTTGCTCAAAGTAACACAGAAACTAATTGGTAACACAGAAATCCTGGCTCCAGAATTGTATAATTAAGATGGTTTATTTTATATCAACAATGTGTCATCTACTAGTAAAGCATTAATTCTTATATGGGCCACCACCATGCTACTTTTTGGGTCTGGTCTGCAAAGAAGAATGTTTGGATTGTTAGACTGATTGACATTACAGCAAATTCATCTTTCACTAGAGCTACAAGCAGACTCTAATAGATATCTAGAGACAGTTTTGGGCAGAAGCGGTCTTTTTATTGTGTTTCAAAATAGAAATATTGGCATTTGCTTAATTTTTTTTTCTTTGTTTAGAAAATGGGAGGGTTTTGAAAGAATAAGTCTGATTTCTAAGTTCTCTCAGACATTTTTGTGTGTGCGTTGAGGAATTGGTTTTCTATAAATCCTTCACGTGTTTAAGTCATTTGGTGTTCTAGTTATTGGATCAGACACATTTGCTATTTTACTTCTTAGATCAGACACTTTCTGGCTGACAAATCTGTACCATTTCCTTATAAAAATAAATGCACGCATAAGCAGTTCAATGGAGACTGCCTAACTAAGACAGTCGTAATAATAATGGGATGGTGTAATAAAGAAGATAGGCACACAGAGGAAGAAATGAAGAGATAAGAATCAAGACAGAAAACAAGGTGGGGGGGGCAACTGGCTCAAAATGACATTTGTTTCACTTTGTGAAGGCTTAATAAAGCCTCGTGCTGGGACATTTGTTGGCAGTGAGACTATTTGGCAAAGCTTGGTATCCTCTGGGAAATGTGAAAAGACATCTGTTTCTCAGAGGTGTTTTTCTCGATTGATCTGGCTGAGAATACCTCAAGGGGGTGCCAGTGCCTGGACAGCTGGCCATGTTGCTGGTCCTTTGGAAGCACCTGGAGCCTTTTTATTATAGGCGATGTTGATGGAAGCAGAAAGAGATTTTTTTTTTTAAAGCCAAATAGCAGAGGCAGGACAACAGCAGGAAACAGGAGGGCTACCATTATCCTGCTGAACCTTGCTTACACTTTTCTATGGAACTGGTGTTGGAGTATAGTAAGTGAAGATACCCAGGATATTATCCAGGATATTACCCAGGATAAAAAGTACATTCACTTTGCCATTTCTGATTTTGTTAAATCGATGACAAAATTCTCATTTTGCATAACATTCTGAACTAATGCAGAATGTCTAGCCAGAACAACCATTATATAAACAAGCCTTGACTAGTGTCACAGGTAACACAATGCTTAGTGAAGAGGGGTGGGGATTTTTATGTCAGCCATAAACAGGAATTGTACTCACAAAAGAGAAGGACCATGAGAGACAGCTGTGAGACTGATAGGTGCTCTGAGACAGGAACAGGAAGCTGGAACAATTTCAGAGCTGCCCGGTTTATCAAGTGGACAGGACAGCATCTTATGTTCTCAGAACTGACAAGGAAGAACACATCTCTCTTCTATGCTTTCAGTAAGAAAAATATCCCCAATTAAGAGTCAGTGCTGAAGCTCACACTGGGCCCAGGTATGGAATATCAATTCATATTCTGTGTACAGACATGAATTCTAAGCTGATAAATTAGAAATGTAAATAGTGATCCTGGGCAGAGGAGTTCTCAGAGGTGTCAGATAAAATTCTGTTTAGGGCTACTACTGTACAGAGGGGAAGGTGCACATTGGAAACAAACACACAATCAGCAGTTACAAGCCACAGAGGGAATGGATCATAATAAGAGGAAATCAGCAGATGCAGCAAACTGTGGCATTAGTGTTGTAAGCATGCGAGGAGGGGGAAGTGAATGAAAACACATCACCAAAGAATTGGCATCTACAACAAAAAACTGAATAAAAAGGTCAGCTGGAAGATTAAAAAAATAATAACAACCTTCAAAACCTTCAATGGAAGCGTTAGTTCTGGAAAAATGGTGAGATACAGTTCTCTGTTCTTTCACTGAATATAGCTATAAACTCTGGGATATGTGTCAGAATGCAAGTTTCAAAGATGAAAAGAAGTAAGAAGCACTGGTGTGGGTGGGCCCTCTGCCCATCCACTGATGGTCACTTTCACTTTCCCTTTTTTATCCTAGACACAACACCAAAGAAGTCAACCACCTGGGAATGTCGTTGATCACCCACCTAGGTAGAGGGTGAGGAAAGGGGCCATCCAGACAGCCAGAAAATGTTTAAACAGCAACAATGCTTCTCCAGTCAGATGTTCTACAATAAAGCTGCATCACACCTTAGCACTCCTGGTCAAGGGCTCCAGAATCCTGAAATCTATCTTTATCATTGGAACTCAAGTATCCAACCAATGACTAATGTTGTAGTAGACAAGGCTGAGTTGGGAGTTTCATCACCCCTCCACAATAGTGAACTTCTCCACCTTGCTATTTGAGACCATTTAGACAATCTATTTCCTATGTATCTCTCCTTCCTTCTAGTATAGGATCAGCATGATCATAATGGAGAGCCAGGCTTTGAATACCACTGGCTGTTAAGAAGGATGCCTTTGGTCCCTCATGATGCAGCAGAGCACATCTGGAGAAGTCCAGACCTGTACTTTTAAAGCGACTGTTCACTCATTCATGACTAGCGCATAGCATTGCTCTTTTAAATATAGTATGTTTTGTAAAGTTGTTGGACTCAAGTTATTAATACTGATACTTTTTTTGTATATTCTGAATAATTTTTTGTATACATAAACATTCCGTCTAACCTGAGTTTTCTGACTTCAGCTTGTAACACAGTGTGGGGCACACATTGATTAATGACAAGGGCTCTGTTACTGCCCACTCTCCTGATTTCCTACCCAGAGTCCTTATTTAATTCACCCCAAAGCTGTGTAAGATACTCACTCATTAGCACATGGATCTTCTGCACTAATACAGCCTCATCACGAGAAGGAAGATACTATCCAGCTGTATGAACTAACCCTCCCCATTTGGTAACAATTTGCCCGGGAGCACCAAGGGTACCATGGTGCCTTAACCAGGAGTGCACAGTGCTGAGATGCTCCCATTTGCAGCAATCAGTCTACAGCGCCCCATCACTCAGGTGTGATTATGGGCTTGTGTGTTTGAAGTAGGAAAAGAATTTCTCAAGCAGACAGAACTAATTTTCACCCCTGAGTAATATGTCCTTTTCCATTTGCCTTCTGACACCTACAGGACTATATTAAAGGCTCTCTGACCTGCCACATTTGACTTAGTGAAACAATCCACTTTTGCCATCATGGAAGCTGCAAACATCCTGCAGTGGAGCAGAGCTTCACTTTCACCTTGGAAACTAAAGTTACCGCTTAGGGTTTGAAGAGATTTACGATGTGACTGTGGCGTGAACATTATTAGAACAGAAATATCTGTAGGTATTCAAAAAAAAATTTTTTTTAAGCAGTGGCCTTTTGACATGTTAAAATATGTAAAAGATACATTTTTGTGATTTAATTTGTTTCTCACAGATTTTTTTTCTGGGCCTTCTGCTGAGGAAGGTAAGGAGAAATTAGACACAGTGCAGCAAGCTAGTGATCATTCTGATTTTAACCAGTAGGGTCAGGTTCTATTATATAACACTCTCTGCTGTCCAAAACCCAAGTTACCTGCATGTATGTGCTTCCATTTTATTGGAAAAAAATGTTGAAGAGGCTGGAGAGATCACTCAGTGTGTAAGTGTACTTTGTATGTATGTAAGTGTGGAAACCTGAGTTCAAAACTTCAGACTGTATAAACATCTAGGTTTAGCAGGGAATGACTATAAACAAACACAGGCTATAGAAATACAAAATAAAAATTTCTGGAGCTTGCTGGCCACCCAGTGCAGCCCAAATGACTAGCCTTTGAGTCAATGGAAGAGTCTGTTTCAAGGAAATAAAGGGAGAAACTAGAAGAGAAAAAAAATAAGAAAAAGACATTGGAATCCTCTTCTGGCCTTTACATCCATGTATGTACAACTGTGTTTTCAAAAGCATCACACACACACACACACACACACACACACACACACACACACACACCAGTATATATAAAGAAAAAAATAATAGTTGTAGCTGGTACATGTCCTACATTGATGTAGCATTTATTGGGTACCTACCTACTATGTGTCTGCTGCTTGCTGTTACTACAAAACAACCAATCTACCAACCAACCAACCAACCAACCAACCAACCAAGCAAAAACCAAAGAAACCAAACCAGGTTTTGATTTCTAAAATTTATATATCTTTATGGCATGTGTGTGTGCGTGTGAGTGTGCGTGTGCGTGTGCGTGTGCACGTGCGTGCGTGCGTGCGTGCGTGCGTGTGTGTGTGTGTGTGTGTGTGTATGAGACAGAGACAGAGAGATCAGAAATGTGATAGATATGGCATGACAGAAAAAGAGTTAATAGAACAACTGTGAGTACGAAACGAAGGTCTGGTGGTTGTTTGGCTTTGTTGGTGGTGGTGGTTTGTTTTTGTTTGTGTGTTTGTTGTTTACAGGGCAACCAAAGGAAGCGCCAATCAAATGTGAGTTCTGAAGTACAGAAAAAAAGTTCCAGAAGGATGAGCATCAAGCTCTGTACATGGGTGGGGTACAGGGAATGCCCCTAGAACATTCGACCAAAGATCAAAGATGTTTAGCTAGAGCCAGTTGTTCCAAGGACTAGAAAGTGGGAAGACTTCCCAGTGGAGTAACGCCATTAGGAAAATAGACAAAGTTAAGGACTCAGGTCCGTGTGTGCCGGCTGCACTTAAAATTCACTGGAGTTCCTACAGAAGCAGTGTGAGCCAACTAAAATCATCCCAGCAGCTAAGATCTCAAGCGTGCGATGCAGCAGAATAAAGGTCACTATACAAAAACTGTTCTTTATGTCTTTTCTTCTTCTTACCCCTTCCTTCAGACAGCCCATTCCTTGGTTCAAGATTGTGTTGTGGCAAGAGTCAAGCCTGGATAGAACTCTCTGGCCTGGAGGCTTTCCTACATATGTCAGCTGAATATGATGCCAGGTGGCAACCGAAATAAACAGTGTATTCCTGAAGTCATTGGATCGTTCTCTGTCTTCTGAGGGAGAGGTGACTTTGATGACTATTGGAATCATCCAGTAACTGGCAGCTGTGGGCAGTGTAGAAACTCAAACAGACATCAACAGGGTGACAGGCCTGTGACAGCACCCTGGATGAACAGTTCATGAACTTCTGCAGCCTCTGTTCCTTGCCAACAACACGTCCTCTCAGATGTGCTGGCAGGGACCATGTGTGTGTTGCAGCAGTGGACTTCTGCTCTGTCCTGTTGTTCAGTTAAGACTGCACAGATGAAGGAATATGGAAATCTTCAGCATTCCTGCTTCTTCTTAATAAGGAATAATTTCAGAGACACCTGAACACAGAATATAAAGGACCATCATTCTGAGGTTGGGAGCAGCAGCCTAGAAAGTTAAATGCATAATGCAGACTTGAAGTTCGGAACATCTGTATTATAGTTACTCTGTTTCCATGGTTATTCAGCAAACCATTGGGCTAATAGTAGGGTCCAGTTACATACACTTGACTGACTATGTTTTGCAAGATGCGCTTTTTTCCCCCAAGTCTTGTATAATACAGGAGACTGAAAAGCTCCCTCTATAATTATGAGATGTTAATTATTTCAATGGAAGGGACTTTTTACTCTTTTTAATTCTGTCTATGATTCTAGAAAGTTTGATGTTTTAATATTCCAAGGCCAGAAAAAGGTCTTCCTAGACAGTAATTTTTCCTTCTAAGATGGTTAGAGAGCTGGAGAGCTGGCTTAGTGCTAAACACTTGAAACCCTTGCATTTCTTGCATAGGACACTGCTTTGGTTCCTAGAGCCCACACTGGATGTCTCACACCCATCTATAACTCCAGATCCAGGGCCTATGCCTCTCTCCTCAGGCCTTCATGGATACCTGTATCCACATGTTTCACATGCATTCATTCAAGCAGACATACATAAGTATGAAGTTAAAAAAATATAAAAGATAGAAGCCAGACAAAATTATCCAGACTCTTTCTATAGTTATTAAACCTGATGCTTAGATACCTCAAGTATGCTGAATGTGCTGAAGCAAAAGCCAGCAGAGGGCTTGCTTACAATAATTTTTTTTTTTTTAGTGCGTACCTATTGGTTATTAAATGTGCTGGTTTGATTTTCACCCTCTTGGATCATATGTTCAGGAATAAATGATGTATATAATTTAACATATAAAAATTTAATCTGAAAACAACAGTATTGGAGGGAAAAATCTCACAGGTGGCTGGTACAAAAAAGAGGATTCTGTATCCAAAAGACCCCTTTCCTATATGCATTATAGAACATCTGGCAAGTTTTAAACAGGAAAGCCATCATATTTGTATTCCACAAATTACAATTGGATAGTGATGTAAAACACACACATTTGTACACATATAGGAAGAAGGTGATTAAGTCAACCAAGGCAGAGATAAGTGCAGGTCTACCTCCTGGGGCTCTGAAAGCTTGGCTAATTGCATATATGCTTGTCATCTACTTTATGTAATGCTCAAATAGAAATATGTGCATTGGTGTTGAATAAAAATGATTCTGAGAATCATGCAGCATTCAGTTAATGGTGTTGTGACAGCTGCATGGCTTTCTGCAAAGTTAAAGTAATTAAAATAATAAAATGAAATAAAATTTGAGCCCCAATTCTATCAGAGCCATAGATAGACTCCAGATTTAATGCTAACATAAACCAAAGTTTTGAAGACACTGTGGAAGGACAGTATAAATGCAAACGTAAATGACTATTTTTATATGTGAATTTATTTATGCATATTTTGTATGTGAAAATCTATGTATAGAAAGTGAAGCAGTAACTCATATGAGAAGGATTCGTAAATACGTAACTATATTATCGCCATCATAGTCATCTACATAGCTTACTCATCCATTCCTGACTCTTGAGAGATCCATTTTGATGAAAGTCCATTTTGGTATCCACAGAGGTTATGACATCATCTTGCAATATCTGTCTTTCCCAATAGGTGGTCCACAGCCCTTCTACCTTCCTGCTCTTACATGCTACTACAGGAGACAAATTTCTGAACAGAACACCAATAGTTCAGGCACCAAGATCAACAGTTAATAAATGGGACCTCATGAAACTGAAAAGCTTTTGCAAAGCTGAGGAAACTATCAATGGGACAAAACAGTAGCCTATAGAATGGGCAAAGATCTTCACCAACCCTACATCCAAGAGAGGACTAATATCCAAAATATATTAAAAAAAAAAAAACTCAAGAAATTAGATATCAATAAACCAAATAAACCAATTTAAAATGGAGTACAGAGTTAATTCTCAACAGAGGAATCTCAAGAGGCTGAGAAACACTTTAAAAAATGTTCAACATCCTTAGTCAGGGAAATGTAAATCAAAAAAAAACTATGAGATTTCATCTTATACAGGTCAGAATGCTAAGATAAAAATCTCAAATGACAGCACATGCTGGCAAGGATGTGGAGCAAGGAGAACACTCCTCCATTGCTGGTGGGAGTGCAAACTTGTACAACTACTTTGGAAAGCAATTTGATGGTTTCTCAGAAAATTGGGAATAGTTCTACCTCGAGACTTATCTATACCTCTCCTGGACATGTACCCAAAAGACACCCCACTATACCACGGGGACATTTGTTCATCTATGTTCATAGCAGTTTTATTTGTGATAGCCAAAACCTGGAAACAACCTCAACTGAAGAGTGAATAAAGGAAACGTGGTACATCTACACAATGGAATACTATTCAGCTATTGAAAACAAAGATATCATGAAAATTTCAGGCAAATGGATAGAACTTGAAAATGTCATCTTCGATGAGGTAACACAGACCCAGAAAGACACATATGGTATGTACTCACTTATGAATGGATACTAACTGTAAGCTGCAGCATAACTATGCTGTAATACATAGACCCACTCTTTCTGTTCCCTCCCTCACAATATCCTTGAAGCCTTAGAGGGGCTCCTTTAGGCTGAGCACATACCCATTACTCTGAACAGTCATGAGTCTCTGCATTTACTCCTATTAATTACAGAGGCTTCTCAGATTAAGGCTGAGAGTAGCATTTGTCTATGTGCATAAACAAATCTATTTAGAAAGAGAATCCTTTTTTAAGTTATAAAGTATTAGGGACAACTTCATTAAAAGGGAGAGAATGCTGTGCTGCTCAGTAGTCTGAAGGAGTGAGAAGAACTTTCAAGACCATACTTATTGATTGTGAAATTATTAAGGTACACCCTGATGCATTGATATTCTAATTTGGCATAGTAGAGAATAAAAAATGCCATTTATTCCGATTTAGGTTCTGATTTAATTCTTTCTGTATGCATGAAATATCATGAAATAAGATAATATAGTAAAATCTCTTGTGCTGGAGCTGGAAAGGTTCCTGTCTTGAACTGTCCCTGGAGAACATATAATTTTGACTCTGTCTTTTTGCCCTCATCCTTTGTGAATTTTGTAGCATATGAATGCAGACAAAAAGGCATTGACAGAAAAACAGAACTAGTCTTTATATGCTACAGGTAGTCCACTGGACTAATGGGACCATTGGAACATTTTATGCCCCCCTCATTTAATTTTTTATTTAATCTTTATCTGTTATTATCCGTTTGCACAAATAAGGA
Source organism: Arvicanthis niloticus (assembly GCF_011762505.2). NCBI lineage: Eukaryota > Metazoa > Chordata > Mammalia > Rodentia > Muridae > Arvicanthis > Arvicanthis niloticus. Next base: position 22,062,649 of record NC_047673.1, on the reverse strand, counting down.
AACTGCATACAATTGTTAAGATAAAGAACACTTCTGATCTCACACAGGTAGGCTGTGGAATTTGGTGTGCTTCATATCTTGCCGGTTTATTTCCCTTTGCATTTATATTTCCAATTCATTGTTCATTTCACTGGTGTCTTTTAAATTAAAAAAGAACCATATGAAGATACATTGTATCCATTTCTATCTTGCACAGAACATTCTTTTATTGTTTTTCTCCTTTATAGTGTTACAAGGCTTAGTAAGCTTGAGTCTAGCTTAGAGTGAAGAGCTGTTAGCTTCCTCAGAGTTCAGCTCCTGTGTCACTCACTGCTAGGTACAACTGACAACTCTACCTTATAGTAACCTGGGAATGTAATAAATCATTCCTTTGAGAGATGCTTCATTAAAGATTGCATGGCATGGCTGAGGCTGGTCAGAATTCCCAAAAGGATCCAGGGAGCTCTCATTTTGTCTGTGCACCCTGTGGACATCATGTTTATTAAGTTTTATTTTTCTTTCAAGGGAAAAATCATGCCCAGTAATTATGTGCCTCTTACTTCTCAGTTCATAAGAGATCCTCTGACAGATAGGGTGCCAATTATATCGACAGATCCTGGTCCTTGAATTCTACAGAGGCATGCCTGAGCCTTGGCCTCTCCCTCCTACTAAGTACAGATCATTAAAGCAGGTGGAGAGACGTCTTCAAGAAAGGTAGACAGCCAACAAGGTGGAGGGGCCAAGCATTCTTTTAATCATAATCCCCCCTCCAACTGAGCAAGTTCCAAGGATGAGACTCGTGTTGAACAAGAAGTCTCAGAAGCACTGGGGCGGGAGAACACAGAGAAATGCTAAGAAGAGATTCCATGCTGGGCTCATTGAAATGAGTTTGGCTGACACAAACATCCAGTTCATTGCGTGGTTTTGTGTTTGTTATTTGATTTTAAAAATGGAGGCTCTAGTAGGGCTAGTGTCCAGGCTTCCGTATGAAAAGAGCTATGGATTTGATTTGGGTCTTGTCATATAATTAGGAGTAGGCAGGATATTGATTTGGCTAAACAACTGTGCCCAAACCAAAATAGCTACATGAGAGCACTTACTCCTCTCAGTGTGCAAATATTAAATTTAGAGTTGATAGCCACTGTTAGGGAAGAGTTAATGTGCAGTTTAAAGCTCACGAGACTGTGTTAAATTTGTGCAACTTTTTCAGAGAGCTTTAAAAATGGTTTGACATTGGGAAGAGATTTAGATATATTCAATCAACAGTTCCACAAGTAATTTTTCTTAAGAAAATATTTAGACAAGTACAGATGCACATGCAGGAATGTTCATAGCCGAGCCGACTAGAGTAGTTAAATACTGTAAGCCATTTAAATATCCAGAATTATAGAATTTGGGATAAGTAAACTTAAGCTATTAAAATAACATCAATCTATGTCAACATGAATATATATGTTCATATATCCAGTGAGAAGACAGCTTACAAAACCACATTTGTAATGTGATTTTGCTTTTCTCTGTTTGGTTTGCATAATCCATGTATAATGTAAGAATATACAAAAGCGACATGGCCACCTAGTTTCTTCATGTGATAGGCTTTAAAAAATGTAGAAAAGAAGTACTCAGGCATATAAACTAAAAACAAAGAAGATCTTTTTAAAGGATAAATGCTGGATGTATAATTTTTTTTCTTTCTCTCTCATGTTCTTGCCAGCATAATTTAAGTCTCTGTGTTGTGCCTGGGTTTGAATTTCATGATTTTAAGTCTGGGAGGAGAGAAGAAGACACAATTATCTATGCTAGTGATTCTCAACCTGTGTATTTCAGATATCTTGCATATCTAATATTTATATTATGATTCATAACAGTAACAATTTGCAGTTATGAAGTAGCAATGAAATAATTTCATGGTTGGAGTCCCTAAAACACAAGATCTCTATTAAAGTGTTGCAGCATTGGGAAGGTTGAGAACACTGCTCTCCATGTTTTATTCCTTGCTGTCAGGTAGCTGCTGGGTTTTTCGCATCATTCTTGTAGCTGCAAGAAAAACTGCATGGGATCAAGAATGAAAGGTAAGAAAATTGAAAGGGGCAGTATTTATTTTGCAGCTTCAACGAGGAGATTTAATTGTTATAAAGCATATTTTATACCTTCGGCATGCAAACACAAGTTCCTAAGCAAAGCAGTTCACAGGTTAGAGTGGTAAAATGATTCTATTTATAAATTTTAATTCTCACTGTTGGGAAACATAGTGAAAGAATCTTTTCAGATTGGAGACTGAAGAGTTTGTATAGTTTAACCACAAAACACTGTCCTATTTTGCTTCTGCTTATGATGTCCAAGAAGAGGTGAAAAATAGAGGTAGAAAATAAACATTGGTTCTTATTTACCTTTTAACTGGCGGTTAGAAAACCACTTTAAGCTTTTTTGGTATTACTATTAGTTTCATTATATTTCTTTGTTTGCAATCCATCAAAGACTGTAAAATTCACTTGTACATCTCATTTATAAAATCAGGTTCCAAACTCTGTGACCTTTGAGGGCATACACATTCAGGTTTGAAGTGTCATGTCGGCAAATGGGTGGCTGGCAGTCAATATTGGTGTGGATCTGCATCTGCTGACTAGTTACATCCCGGCTGGTGTGGAAATGTGACTTTATGATTTCAAGTGTTTATTATTTATTTATGCTAGGGATGGAACCCAGGGCCTTTGTGCATGGTTGGCAGGTTCTCTGTCACTTAGCTAACATCTGCAGTCCTAGGTTCTAAATAATAATTTTAATGTTCATTAACCCAATTAACATTCAAGACAGACTACGATATGCCAGTAGCAGTTTGAAAAACAAGATGAAGGTTTAGTCAGATAAGGAGCTCAGTTTATATTTTGAAGACACAGGAGAAAAATAAATACTCAAGACTTCTTAGGCAGTGCAGGGTCTAGAGACGGGGAAGATAATGCGAGGCAACTGGCAGCCATGGAGATTATGTCAGATCAAATTGTCAGAAAATTCTTCCTGAGAAGCTGGCAGCCGAGCTCCGTCTGCTCTCAGAGACTTTGCTCTGTGACCTATGTCAAAAAGCTCAGGATATTCAGAAATGGCTCTGGAATCTTTTTGTTTGTTTATCCTTAATAAATTCTCTTTTAGAGTACTTTGAAATTTATAGAAAAACTGTGAGGGTGTCACCGTGTTCCCATGTGACTTTTATTTTATCGTTATTGTTAACGTATTATGTTAATGTGGTTCATTGTCACAGGGAACTAATGAGTGAGTGAATGCATGAATGATAAATCAATGAATGAATGAATACTGGCACATTATCGTCGACTAAACTCTACTTTATTCTCCAGCCCGTGGTTTGAATAGTGGATCTTCTCCTCACCTAGTGGCAGGAGAGGAGGTCATGGAAATCATGGCAATGGGACCTGGGTGGAAGTAGGCTATTCTGGGGTTCATAATTCTTTGATAGTTCTGTCATTCTCTCCTTACAATCAACTGAAGGGTTCTTCTGGGGACAACAATAACCAATAGAACTCCCTGAAATCAGAAGCTATGTCTTTCCTTCCTTAGCTTTGTTATGTCAAGTATGAGGAGATAACAGAAGCAGCTCCTATTGATCTCTTTCCAGATCTCATCCAGGGGCCCAGATAGCATTTGGTCATCCAGTCTTTTTAGGGGTCTCTTGGCTGCGACAGTAATTCAGGCTGCCCTTGTGAATAATGTTGAGATATTTGTGGCGTTCACTACATTGTTGACTGGCTGTTGATTAGGATTTTTCTTTTAATAGTTAGATCATGGTTATACATTTTGGGAAATAAAGAGGTGAAGTGCTATTTCTGTGACATCATATCAAGACATATACAAAGAAAATGAAGTATTGTAAATGATGTAACCTTGGTCACTTGAGTAAGGTTCTGCATTTCATGATTTTGTTTTACCCCCTCTCCCCCACTGTGCTTTATTTATAAAGAGGTTACTCACTGTGAGCAGCATACACCTAACAACTGAGGCATTAGGGTTTATGTCCTTGAGGGGGAAGTAGGGACATAAACTCATGGGAAAGTCTGTCTATTTGGTTTCATTTATTTATGGTTCAATTTTGTAAAGCACCTTCAATGTGCTTTTATTTTTATCATATTGGTTACTTAATTTTGTGACTCAAAATTTTCTTCTGGCTTCCCATATCACAAAGTTTATGGCTTCTTTCAATGTGCCCCAATCATCATGACTAATTTTGTCTACTGTTATTTATGATCATTTACTTAACTCCAGTACCAATCATCCAGGTTTATTGGATAAATTTTGTCTTATACCCTGGAAAGTCAGTCATTTCTCCTGGGCTTCTGATATCTTTCATTAGACAGCAGAATTAGAAATAAGGTTGGAATAGCATTGTTATTAGCATGATTTCTTTTTAACCTTAGTCCTTCTACCTTCTAACTGGTAAAGCAGGATCTCTCTCTCTCTCTCTCTCTCTCTCTCTCTCTCATGATATATACCATATTCATGTATATTTATATGAGTTTGTGTGACCTTCCCTTCACACTTAATTCATTACCTGAAAATTGTAATTTTAGTAGTGAGAAATCTAGGCCCCATCTTACACAGTCTATTGAAATAGTTCATAAATTTTATTATAGATACACAGTGCTTCTGTGGGCCATAATCTTGTCAGGGACAGGGTTTTTTCTTTTCCTTATTTCTATATGGTTATGGATTTCTACATCTGTTTCCATTAGCTGCTGGATGAAGTCTCTCAGACGTTTGGTTCTAACTTTGTCTTGTTGGTTTCACAGTCAAAGCTAAAGTCTATCATTTCCAAGTCTCCAGTTGTAGTCATATTCACAGCCACTAGAATCACCAGGGTCCTGACAATTGCTTGTATCTAATGTCATCATTATTTGATCACTGAGAGGTATGAGGTATTTCTTTTAAGCCTTATCTTACCAATATGTAAAAGAAGATGTCTATATTAACTTCTAGCCTTTTCAAATTGGTTTATGTTAGTTGAACACAGTTTTTTATTTTTTGAAATTAATTTTTATTGGATATTTTATTTACATTTCAGATGTTATCCCCTTTCCCCATTTCTCCCCCCACACAGAAACCCCCTATCCCATCCCCCCTTCTCCTGCTTCTTGAGGATGTGCTCCCACCCACCCACTCTCACCTTCTCACCCAAGAATTCCTCCACACTGGGGCATCCAGCCTTCACAAGACCAACTACTTCCTCTCCCACCTTTGCCCAGCAAAGCCATCCTCCCCTACATACAGCTAGAGCCATGGGTCCCTCCCTATGTGCTCCCAGGCTGGTGGGTTAGACCCTGGGAGTTCTGGTTGGTTGATATTATTGCTCTCCTCATGGGGCTGCAAACCCCTTCAGCTCCTTCAGTCTCCTCTCTTAACTTCTCCATTGGGAATGCCATGATGAGTTCAATGGTCAGTTGTGAGTATCCAGCTCTGGCAGACCTCTAAAGAGACAGCTATATCAGGGTCCTGTCAGCATGTACTTCCTGATATCCACATCAGCTTCTGCCTTTGGTGACTGTACATGGGATGGATACCCACGTGGAGCTGTCCCCAGACAGCCCCTCCTTCAATTTCTGTCCCACAGTTTGTCTCCATATTTGCTCCCATGAGTATTTTATTACTCCTTCTAAGAAGGACCAAAGCACCCACAGTTTGTTCTTCCTTCTTCATGAGCTTCATGTGGTCCATGAGTTGTATCTTCGGTACTGTGAGCTTTTGGGCTAATTTTCATTTATCAGTGAGTGCCTACCATGTGTGTTCTTTTGTGATTGAGTTACCTCACTCAGAATGATATTTTCTAGTTCCATCAATTTGCCTAACAATTTTATAAATTTGTTGTTTTTAATAGCTGACTAGTACTCCATTGTGTAAATGTACCACATTTTCTGTATTCATTCCTTTGTTGAAGGACATCTGGGTTCTTTCCAGCTTCTGGCTATTATAAATAAGGCTGCTATGAACATATTGGAGCATGTATTCCTGTTGTGTGTTGGAACATCTTTTGGGTATATGCCCAGGAGTGGTATAGTTGGGTCCTCAGATAACGCTATGTCCAATTTTCTGGGGAACCACCAGACTGATTTCCAGAGTGGTTGTATCAGCTTGCAATCCCACCAACAATGGAGGAGTGTTCCTCTTTCTCCACATCCTCACCAGCATCTGATATCACCTGAGTTTTTGATCTTAGCTATTCTGAATGGTGTGAGGTGGAATTTCAGGGTTGTTTTGATTCACATTTCCCTGATGACTAAGGATGTTGAACATTTCTTTAGGTGCTTTTCAGCCATTTGAATTTCCCCAGTCAGAATTCTTTGTTTAGCTGTGTACCCCATTTTTAATAGGGTTATTTGGTTGTCTAGAGTCTTATTTCTTGAGTTCTTTGTATATATTGGATGTTAGCCCTCTATTGGATGTAGGATTGGTTATTTCTTAATCCTTAAAAATGGATACACAACAAATAATGTGATCTTGACACTTGTAGCAATGAAATGAGTGGGTATTACTTTAAGTAAAACAAGCCAGACATAGAATTACAAATACTCTGTGACCTTTCTCATATGTGGGAACAAACATATCAGAATCAAAGGCAGAGTAGTTATGAATAAATATTTAGATGGATATGGGGGATAGGTAAAAATAAAGGGAATTTGGGAAACAGACTCTAAAACACAGCTAAGTACCTCAAATCACTGTGGTGGTCTGTAGTACAGAGGGATAACTGTAGTTCACAATGAGCTATTTCATATTTTATGAAGAACAGAGTTAGTGTCCAAGCATAAAGAAATGTTGATTGTTTTAGCATAGTCAGCACATGCCTCATTCTTGTTGAAATACTATAATGTACACCCTTATGTCATTAATATAGGTTAATAAAAAAATCAAATAGAGGAAGCAAAGACATTTAGGTGAAACTCAATTCCCAATATCACAAAATAGCTTGAAAATGTGGCAACACATATAATCATTGCAGCAACTTTAAACTTTTTTTTTAAAAAAAGCTAGTTCATTCTCCTACAGCACATTATACACCAAAGCATGTTGTTCAAATATTAGATGTGATTCAGCTGCTTCATTTCTACTGTGCAAAACATAGTGCAAATGGTCTAATCGTCTATTGTCATTTACATGGGTAGCTATTTTCTCTAACAGTTGAGTAGTGTATGCATGAGTAACATACCATGGACATTGAAATATTTAAAAAACACTCTGTGTATTTTAATAAGATAAAACAACCTACATCTTTCACTGCCTTAATACCAAACATTATTTATAACATTATCTTTTGAACAATACAGATTTGAGATACCTCAATAATAGGTTAACTCAAGGCTGTGCCTTCACAAGCAGAGGCATAAGGAGCTATATACTAGCCCATGTGATAGGGAGAGGCCTTATTCCTTCCAACATCATTGAGGGGTTATTGACATTTTTAAAATTTTTGTGCCCTCTCCTCTTGTCTAACTGCTAGGGCATCAGCAAATGCATTCTTTTTTCTATAACTTCAATTCTCTGGCAGCTTAACCAATGCTAGGCAACTTCCTACCTATTCCATCACAATGGGAGCAAATATTACCTGGGTAACTTTATACTGATCATTTTTTTCTTTTTTTTAAAGAAATGTATGTAATGGGTTGGTGAGATGGCTCATAGAACAGTCCTACATTTAAAAAATACATACATAAATTATACACACACACACACACACACACACACACACACACACTAGTGTGCATGTGTATGTGTGTGCCTATTTGAGTATATGTGTACTATATGGCTATAGAAGCCCAGGAAGGCCACAAGAGAGTATTGGATACCAATGGAAATTGAATTACAGTAGTGTTTTTGAGCCACCATTTGATTGCTGGCAACTGAACCCAAGTCCTCTGTGATGCTTGTAACTTCTGAACCATACCTCCAGCTCTGCCATTTATTCATCTCATGACATTAGTGAGTCTTTGAGGATGGAGAGGCACTTCCATCCTGTCCAGTTCCTTGGAGGCAGCAGTCTCTCTAGTGCTTAGTGCTGTAATGGGGGCTTTGGAAGATTCAGCTTCCCTCTCCCAGCTTGCTGAAGATCCAAGAGTTTTCATGAAAAAAAAAAAAAGTTCAGAGGTATAGTGTAATCCAGTGCTTGCACAGCCCGATGGAAGAGGATAGTTTCAGCTCCATGTAAATCTGTCTCTTTTTCTTTCAAGGAGCCTAGATGCCAAAACATGGCAAGAGATGGGCCATTGGTACTGATTTCTGACCCATTGAGAAATACTGAAACTCTCCTGAGAAGCAATTCTAGGGAAATTTATAGCTCAATTTTGCTGACCCGCTTGGTTGAGACTGGAATCAAATGTATTATTGCATTGTGCAATATTTCTTTCTTTGGGGGACAGTTGACAGATCATGAAGGAGGCCCTGAAAAAAAAATAAACATCAAAATCTGTCCACAACAATGTATCAATGGACAAACATCCCAGAAGCAAAGAGGCTGGAGAAAACTCTTCTCTCCTTTTCCCAGGCATCTCTATTTCTGTGACTGAAAACCCAACCGAAAAATAACAATTTAAGCACAACTGCAGGAGATTCAAATCAATTCTTATCTAGTTTTTCATTGTTAAGAGTGGAATCTTTGGAGATATTAATTCACTATTCTTTGCAACTGCCACAAAAATAGAGAGTAATGATAGAAGCATGCATTTCATTACCTGTGTTTTGTCTGGAGAATAGAGAAGTATCAGAGATGGTTTGCATGCAGACATGCCCAAGCACAATGTGGTGACCTGGGTTTTGCTTACACTACAGGGAACAGTAAGAGAATGAGGGGGGATTACATAAATTCAGAAGCCCCCTCTCATCCCATCAAAAGACTCAAAGAGTTGGAAGAACTCTCAACCCTCCTTTCTCTCAGGAATTCCATTTTGCATTCCAAACAGGAAGTCTTGGGAAGAAGGGCATCAAGTGAAACACTGACCAGCTGTCTGGGAGATGTCGGAGCCGATTTCTTCTGAAGCAGGTTGCCAAAATCTTGTTGATGCAGAAAGAAGTTTGGTGGGTAAACTGCAAAAGGGATAGACACTGGGAGGAGGGGAATGAGGGCCGATGAGTGGGTAGTGAGGGGTGTCCATTTCCTCTCTAATTGGCAGCTAATTCCAGTTCCTTTGTTAAAGTCCACAGACACTATGCTTCCATCACAAATTAATCAGCAGAGTTTAAAGCAACAGGGGCCAGAGCCGAAGATGTAGACAACAGTGAGCGTTGCTCCATTTCAGCTGACATCTTGCCAATTAGTGAAATCTGCTCTCTACTTCCGCTGTGCTTCGTTTGAAACATCCAGAGAAACTGTCATGTTAGGATTAAAAAGCAAACGGGAAGCAATGCATGAAGGCATTCTGTTAGTTTCCTAGGACTACCATAACAAAATAGCTCACACTGGCTGGCTTCAACTACAGCAATTGATGATCTCACAGTTTGGAAAGCCAGAAGTTCACAATTAAGGTGTTGCTGAATTCCATTCCAGGTAGGAGTCAGGTGGGGGTGGGGGTCATATGCTCCTAGACTCAGGGTCCATTAGAAGCACCAGATGTGAAAAATATTTTTCTTTTCTCCTTTGCTCCTCTGGTGGCAATCTCTTACTATGCTTCCTATTGGAAACTCTTTGTAGGTAGACCACTTAAAACTTCCTACATGTTAAGCACCAAATATTACAAACACAAATAAGGTGGCTAGTTCAATTTAAGTCGGGTTTTTCCAGGTGAATAAATTTGAGGATGTGCCTCCAAATGTGCCCAAGTAGAAGGGTGGCCAAAGATAAAGCCATAATCATAATCTTAATATTTTTAAGTGCAAATTTTGAGAAAAATTGTTTTCAGCTGATATTGAATATGAATAAATGTATCCTTTACTTAGCAGAAGAACAAAACAAGGTCAGAAATTTTGCATGTGAATTTGGGAGATTGAACTCTAATGTATTGCTTATACCATAACTGAGGTGCTGGTCATACTGAAACTAATCTTGTATTTAGAATATGATCTATATCTCTATCTATCTCTGTGTTTATCTTTATCTATCTATCTATCTATCTATCTATCTATCTATCTATCTATCTATCATCTATCTATCTACCTACCTACCTATGATTAAATGCCCTCTATGGAATGTGTTAGAGAGAACAGATACTATCGAACATAATACTTTAACAAAAATAGCTCTTGCATTCTAAGTAGCATAACCCAGCTTTTGCTAGAACTAAATGATTTCTTTTCTATAGTGAACGATTTATTAATTTCTATACTCGTCTAGAACCAGGTCTCCCTCAGTCACACAGTTCTGCTGCTGATGTAACATAGCCCTTATTTATTTATTTATTTATTTAAACTTTTGGTTAGGAGCATGAAATAAATACTTCCCTTTGAGAATAATTTGGTCAGGAGACAGGTGAACGTGCTTTTAGCATGATGCAAAATAGCAAACAAGTCTCTGATCTTGAAAATTATTCCTTTATTTTATTCATATTTATCACACTCTGAATATCTTAGGAAATGAATCACATCACATGATTAAAATAGTCTCTATATTTTCAATTTTTTGAGTCCTGGTAGGAATGAAACTAACCTCCTCATCTGTAAACAGGAATTGCAGGAGAGAATGAAGGTAGCATTAAAAAAAATAATAAAAATTCAAAACATTAACTCTATACAACACACACACACACACACACACACACACACACTTGTGCACACACTCACACACACACTCTGACTTTGCCTGAATACCAAGCTTCTATGGTTACATAATATAAACTTGCATTATGGAGTGTTATTCAGAAAAGATGGGCTGTCAGGGTAATATTTTCAAGATGCTGACTAATTTGCATGGAGAAGGTCTACATTTGCTGATATTTCATCATTTGTCACTCATGCTATTACATAGATCCATGGCAGAGCATGAAGAAATTGGGAATTGCTCATCCTGTTTTCCTGAGGTTTCAGACATAGATCAAGGGATGTGCTGATACTCACATGTAGATATGGAAACACTCTGGAACCCAGGAGTCCTTCAATTACATCTGTTGACTGTGTCATACTTGGCTCATTGGCTTTTAGGTCCATGTGTAGAAATAGTCTTTCCTTTCTTTCCAGATGCTTCAAATTTATAAGCAGAGACAAACCTACAGTCTCAAATCTGAACAAAAGTATTATTGAGCATCCTATGGTCATTTGAGTAAATCTCTCTGGAGTTTTAAGGGGGTGAGTGTGGAAGGGAGGAAGATTGATCTCACCAGTGAGGTGCATTGCCAGTCAGCTAGTTGAGAGAAGGAATAAAAAGAGGGGCAGGAATCTTCCAGAGTTTGTTTATAATATGTACTTATATGACCTGACAGTCTCACTTTGCAAAATTGAATTAATAAATCATCTCCAGTACTGGATGGAATAGTTAATACACTTTTTGTGCCCCAGCAGAGAGGAAAATGGCAGTGCTTTCCATAGCTTTATGACACATTAAGCCTAAATAGAATTAATGATTGAACTGTTGAATCATATTTAGGGGGAAGAAGGCTGAGTGAGCTGCAGAAATACATAAGAGACTTCTTATATTATTAGAAAAAGTTTCTTACTGTCTCAAGAAACTTTATCTAGTTGTTCAAATGGCAGTACTCAGTGGCAAAAACTATATGTTTTTGTATGTATGAATTTGCTAGAGGAATCAGGCCTCCCAGGGACTCTAACCTGGGCAGTATCTTAGGTAAGGAGACAGCAACACACACCCCAAACATGGATGCACTGGGACCCAGGAATTCACTCCTGGCACTGAAAACTGGTTCCTTCCCGTCTTCGCCAGAGCACAGAGCAGATCTTGAGCCTCAGTTCTAACCTCAGTAGTAACACCCACCCCACACAGTTCTGATAGAACCAAGATAGTAGAAAAGATAGGCTCTAGTCAGAGACAGGGCAGGTAGCACTAAGGAGATCCAGATGGTGAAAGGCAAGCACAAGAACATAAGCATCAGCAACCCAGGGTACTTGGCATCATTAGAACCTAGTTCTCCCACACTAGAAAGTCCTGAATTCCCATATCACAAGGAAAGCAAGATTCAGATTTAAAATCACTTTTAATGATGATGATACAGGACTTTAAGAAGGACATAAATAACACTCTCAAAGAATTTGAGGAGAACACAGGTAAACAGGTAGAAGCCCTTAAAGAGGAAACACAAAAATCCCTTAAAGAATTACAACAGAACACAACCTAACAGGTGAAGGAATTGAACAAAACCACCCAGGACATAAAAATGGAAGTAGAAACAATAAAGAAATAAAAAAGGAGACTACCCTGGAGTTAGAAAACCTAGGAAAAAAAATCAGGAGTCATAGATGCAAGCATCACCAACAGAATACAAGAGATAGAAGAATTTCAGATGTAGAAGATACCATAGAAAATATTGACACAACTGTAAAAGAAAACACAAAGTGCAACGAGTTTTTAATACAAAACATCCAGGAAATCCAGAACACAATGAGAAGACCAAACTTAAGGATAATAGGTATAGATGAGAGTGAAGATTTCCAACTTAAAGGGCCAGTAAATATCTTCAACAAAATTATAAAAGAAAACTCCCTAACCTAAAGGATGAGATACCCATAAACATACAAGAAGCCTACAGAACCCCAAATAGACTAGACCAGAAAAGAAATACCTCCTGTCACCTAATAATCAAAACACAAAGAATATTAAATGCAGTAAGGGAAAAAGGCCATGTAACATATAAAGGCAGGCCTATCAGAATTACACCAGACTTCTCACCAGATACTATAAAAGCGAGAAGATCCTGGACAGAAGTCATACAGACCCTAAGAGAACACAAATGCCAGGCCAGGCTACTATACCCAGCAAAACTTTCCTTTACCATAGATGGAGAAACCAAGATATTCCATGACAAAACTAAATTTACACAATATCTTTCCACAAACCCAGCACTACAAAGAATAATAGCAGGAAAGCTCCAATACAAGGAGGGAAATTATACCCTAGAAAGAGCAAGAAACTAATCCTCTTCCAACAAATCCAAAAGAAGATAGCCACACAAAGATAATTCTTCCTCTAATAACAAAAATAACAGGAAGCAACAATCACTGTTCCTTAGTATCTCTTATCATCAATGGACTCAGTTCCCCAATAAAAAGACATAGGCTAACAGACTGGATACATAAACAGAACCCAGCTTTTTGCTGCATACAGGAAACCCACCTCAATGACAAAGACAGACACTACCTTAGAGTATAAGGCTGGAAATTACTTTTTCAAGCAAATGGTCCTAAGAAACAAGCTGGAGTAGCCATTCTAAAACCTCCAGCTCGAGAACACAAAGGGAGGGACTCATGGCTCCACCTGTATAGGTAGTTGAGGGTGGCCTGGTCAGGCATCAGTGGAAGTGGAGGGTCTTGGTGCCTGAAAGTTTGGATTCCCTAGTGTTGGGGAATTCAAGAGCAGGGAGGTGGGAATGGGAGGATGGTGGGAGCACACCCTCATAAAAACTCCTGAATTATATGGATTAGACATGACAAAGGCAGGCCACCAGAAGACTAGATTTCAGAATTCAAACAAAAAATTATCTTGATACTAAAATTTGTTTTGAGAATTGTATATTGCAGAATACACAGCCTTGGTATATCTACTCATCAAGCAAGCTGAGCAGAGCTGCTCAAACCTCTGATATCCTGGAATTTCAGCTGGATGCAGTGAAGACACAGTGTCAGAGGCTTATCAATTTACTCTTTCCCCCTGCCCCTCTTATAATATCTCAACACCCATAATCAGTTTGAAGAAGTTAATGAAGAGTTGGTGTCCCTATTTCCTGGGCTTGGGGACTGAGGTGGTTAATATTGGGCTGGAATACATTTAGGAATACAAGGCTTAGACCCAGTCCTTTAACTTTCATTAACTGATTTGAGTTGGTTAGCCTGTGAGTTAAGAGCCTATAGCAAATTCATAGCTCTGAGTTTATTGTTAGGTTTTTTCCTATATTTTACTTAGAAATAGCTGAGAGGAGTTAACAGATAACAGTCCAGATTGCCTTACATGGATAGTTGGTTTTCAAAATGTCAGAAGTCCACAGAATTGATGTTACAAACATTTCTGTATTAATATTCATTTTGACTAGAGCCCAGTCTGCTCCTGCCAGCTTCCTGTCTTGGAGTCTAAGAAGAAATAGAGCATCTGTGGAGTTACTCCAGTTGTGGTGAGACAGCCACTAGGCAAAAATTGCCTCTTTTCATCTACAGACAAATCACTGTCCAGAAAAGGACATACTTGCAGAATAGTCAACTGATTATATCTGCCAAGACAGAGTAATCAGCCCTTAATAATTCTGCATTACTAAGTCTGTCAGATGATCCTGGGCCAGATCTCTGAAGATTGGATGCTCCAATGTTTTGTAGTATAGTGCCTGTCCAGGTGTTCAGTGATCTCTATAAATTGGCTAAGTTTTAGAAGCTATGCTTTGTGCTTCCCATAATTTCAGTTAATTTAGTCATTCTGCATTTCTGATGGGGTTGAAGACATAGTCTCATAGCCAATCCTGGCTATCTACTTTGAGAGAAAAGATTTGAGAGGCTGGTTTTCAGCTGACATTCATTCTAAAGGGAAAAAAAAAAGCCAGGTTCAGATCTAAGTCTTTTAGTTAGGAAAGATGATAGAGGTTCTGTTTAGTTAACAAAATGATGGACTGGGTATTAGGTCTATCTTGTACCTTCCTGATACTGATACAAATTGGAATAGTTATGCTGTAATTGTATTTTGAGAAAAAAGTTTCATTTTAACAGGAAGGGTGATATGTAGGAGGAGCTAAAGTGGGAGGAGTATGAAGAGGAATAGGAGAAATAAGGAGAGGAGGAGGAGAAGGAGAGAGGGAGCTAGGAAGAGAGAGAGGGAGAGAGAGAGAGAGAGAGAGAGAGAGAGAGAGAGAGAGAGAGAGAGAGAGAGATTCGTGTGTCTCTGCCAGTCAAAGATAGTTGGTATATCTAGGTTGGGCATTGGGTTACACTTTTGATTACCAAACTTATAAAGCCTTTGATTAACATTTTTAAAAGTTACTAATAAAAAAAAGAAAAGAAGGAGACAGGGGAAGGTGGCAGTGGATGTTAGAGTGTCTCTAGAAGTTTAAGGTAGTAACTTATCAAAATGTTAAATATTGGTTACAACTCTAATTGTATGAGCATCTTGTTAATTGGACATTTCCAATTATATAAGGCCTTTGGATAATAAAAAAATGGTATAAAAGCAAAAAGGAGGAGGGGGGTGGGATAGGGGATTCTATGATGGGGAAAGAGGATGACATCTATATTGCAAATAAATAAAATATCCAATAAAAAAGAATTTGCTATTTTCTATATGTATTCAAACTATTAGGCAAAGCCACAAATATTTTAGTACTATTGTTGTATGTTATTTCACTGTCTATTAATGCCTTAAATATTTTAAAGTCATACATGCTATATCAGAGAATAAGGAAGGGAGTGAGGTGGAGGCTAAACAAAGAGAAGGAAATACTCAAACACAAAAAGAGAATGTAACCTCCGAGACACTTCTGTAGACTACTTGGAAGAACAAGTCACCATGCATCTTTAGACTTCACTTATATCTCAAAGAGTAGAAACTAGCAATTCAGGCTTTTTCTCCTGTTGCTAGAACATCTAATTATTGAAGTGTTAAGTGCATTACACCAAATAAATAATTTTATCATAGTTTTAATGAAATACCTGATAACATTTTCAGGCTAACTAAACATGTTTATTTCTCTCCAACAATGTTGGGACTCTTCTTTCCGCAGTACACATTGTTTCAAAAAGTCCCATTTCTGTGATCAGAATGTGTTTTCTTCTGTCTTAGATCTGGAGGACATTAAGATTGATCACAGAGTTTATTCTGTTTATTCCTCTGACTGGGTTAGTAAAGGAATACCACACCCAAGTGCTTTGGGTTTTTTTTTCCCCACAATATGCATAGTTTGCAAAGCTCTTTACTAATGTCCAGATGCTTCTCCAGTGCCTGGAAGAGTGCATTGCAAGTGAGCACACGCACTGTAGACACAGATGACCCCACATCATTAGATTATTTTTAACTGTCAAGATTTTATTTTTCCTCTTTCTTTTAAATTAATATACTGGAGATTGTCAAATGAAAAAAATGGAGGGAAGTAGATATGGGAGTTAGGGGAATATTTTAACATTTATTCAATGATGTTTGACTACAGATTCATTAAAAACAAACAAATATAAATTGACAAGCAAAAGAGAGGAGACAGCCTCCAGGGGTCCAAAACTTATGTTCTTCTCTGCACTCATAACAGTGATGTCACTGTCATGGTTTGAGTTGAAATCATCTCCACTCATGTATGGAACACTTAGTCTCCAGCTGGTTCTATGATTTTAGGCCGTGATAGAATCATTAGGAGGTGTAGCTTAACAGAGGAAGTAAGTCATGGAGCGATCCTTTGTTAGTGGTTTCTTTCCTTTTATTCTCTGCCTTCTGTACCTTGTGATTTGAAGAGCCCCATCCTGTACATACTCCCACCAACAGTAATGTACCTCAAATGTATGAGGCCTAGTGACCATTGATTAGACTCTGTAAAAACATAAGGAAATGAATCACTCCCCACCCATGCATATTTTTAAATATGCTCACGGGCGTTTTGATCACAGACACACAAAAATACCTAATAAAACAACATTATTTACTCTTTTGTATGAAAAATGTTTTTCTAGTTCCTTCTGAATATTAATTACCAGTGGTGATATTCAGAACACCAGGGCATGGAATCCAGGGGAAAAGAGAACTTAAGTCTCAGTTATACTACCACAGAGTCTGGTTAGAGAAAGAAGGCAGATTAACCAAATACAATACTCTAATTTAAGGTCTACAAACTTAAAGCTAGATGTACAAATCATTAGTATGTGTTAAATTTCTCTTTTGGAAACTGTAAGTAGAAACACCAAGGATTGTCTTAAAATCTCTAGCTTAACTTGATTGCTAACCTGGTCCTTATGGGGGCTAACCTGGTCCTTACGGGGGCTAACCTGGTCCTTACTGAGCATTTTGTAGGTATTACCTTTTTCAAAATGAAACAGAAGGAGATTGTGGTTTCTGTTGCAAGCTAAATCAATGATTACAGCAACACGGTAAACACAACATTTTGTCTTCTTTCTATATCCTAAAGTAGTTACTGAATATACTAGATTAATTAGATTTGTTTAGCCAGTGGCACATAGGGAGTGGACACTAGTTTCAGTCCATCATTTAGCTTTTTCCAAGAGCTGGGTATGATGCCACTGCTAAGTTAATTAATCCCACTGAAATTTCTCTCCAAATCAGGTTTTTGCCTGATTGTTGACAACTTAAATTGATAGTGACACGGAAAGCACTTCCAATCCCCAACTTATCACTTCAGAGCAATAATAGATTATAAATCAATCAATTTTTGGCATAAAAATTAAGTAGATGTATAAGAAAGAAAAAGACACCGACTTGTGATTTATTAGATTTTAGTGTTTTGTTTTCTACCACTTGCATCTCAAGATGGTAATTGATTTAGTTTTCTTAACCCAAGACCCTAAAATCTTTGATTTATAAGTCCCTGTCAACAAATTGGGTGAGTGAGAAAGCTAACTCGAACTTGCTCATGTGTTGCATAGGAGAAGGTGAAGCTCATGTAACAGGAGGTCATTGAGAAGAAGTAGATACAAACTATGACAGATATGTTTTCTTTCAAAACCTGAAAGGCCTTTAAAATTTATGACTTCAAAAATTTTCAGGCACCATTTACATAAGTGGAATGGTAACCAATAGCCTACAAGATATCTGTTTATGAAAAAATAAATAACGCAGGTATGTAAAGGAATTTCATAGCAGGTATGTGCTGATATTGATTCTAACGAGAGGGGCAAAGCAGATCAGACCTTGGGGGTAATCAGAGTTCGCAGAAAGAGCTTCTGGTTTTCCCCTAGAGACACAGAACCAAAAAGTGAGGTAGAGATAAAGATATAAATATAGAGATATAGACAGAAATAGAGATGACCATCCTCTCTATATAATATATGATCTATCTATCTATCATCTATTTATATCTATCTATCTATCTATCTATCTATCTATCTATCTCTATATCTATCTATTTATCTATCATTATCATCATCATCTATCTGTATATCTATCTATTATGACAAAGAGAGAGAGAGAAAGGAGAGACAGAGAGAGAGAGAGAGAGAGAGAGAGATATTGATTTATGGAATTAACTCATCTTTATTATAGAGCTACCATATCTGAAATCTGCAAGATATTTCATAGGCTGAAAACAATAGAAGAGCTTATAGCTGGAGTCTGTAGGTGGTGGCAGTTTTCTATATTTAAGGAAACTCATTTAAGAAAAATATGCTTATAACTTGGAAGGTGGGTAAACTTATCATTATTTATGGTTTTAAACGTATGAAGTCAAGCTTAGAAAGGTTAAGTATCTTTTTTTCATTGTTACTAGTCTAACGATTTGTATTTTGGTCCTTTGTCCACAGCCCTTGTTCTCACCTCTCTACTACTTCTTTGGTTTCATGGATTGAACAACACTATGTGAGTTTAGAGGGCTCATGATGACAATGAGAAATCATTACATGGAGACAACACTGCTGATTATGAATGGCGAGAACAGGTAAATGTTGTGTAGAAGGCAAACAAAAAGGAGCACTTAGACGCAGCAGGTTGAAAGCAGACTATTCTAGCCACTTGGAAGCCAGTATGGAGATTCTCTGAAAAACTAACATATAGCTATCAAACGATCTAGCTGTAACATTCCTGAGATTTTGCTTAAATAACTTCAAAGCAAGATACAGAGAGATACTTCTCCATCAAAGTTCATTGTTGCACTATTCACACTGGTTAATTTATGCAACTAGGTGAGGTGGCAATCAACAGAGGGATGGATAAAGAGAATATGATGTATACACAATGGAATTTTATTCAGACATACATGATGTCATTTGCAGGAAAGTGGATACAAGAAGATATTATGTCACTTAATGTATGCCAGCCTCAGACAAATACCATGTATCACCTCAATTTTGGACTCCAGATTTTATAGAGAGACACACAATATCCTATGTGGAGAGATGATGTGGAATGAGAAAGGAAGATATCTGGGAAAATGAACAGAACTTGGAAGAACAGGGGAGGTGGAGAGGAGGGTAGGAAAACCCAGGAGGGATATAAGCAACGTCCATTATATATTTCTGTGCAATTCAGGACACGTAATAACATGTATAGTAAACATGTGCAAATAAAGTAAAAAAATATAAATTATTATTTACAACAGTTGTAGCTAGATAGGAGATGCCTATTTAGGAACTGTTCTGAAGCATGAGGATCTTGTGTGTATTGTTCAGTACAAGACAAGATGCAAAAGAAAACATGAGGCAGGAGACAAAAATGATAGAAGGCAGCCAAAGGACAAGACCTCAGGGCTTGTCAAATGTGGGAGCAGAAAGAAGCATTGACGGTTCTTCCCCTTGGACTGAAGATAGGTCTGTGTGCATAGATAACAGACCACCTTAAAATTAAGGTTCCATGGGGCAGGGAGGAGCACTGTTAAGAACAATATGAAAGAAGAATGGTGGTCTTGTCCTAGAGAAGGTCCAAATACAGATGCTGTGTAATGGTGACCGGACATACAGGTGTAGGCATATGCTCCCTGACTTCCAGTTCTGTCTCTGCCTCTGTCACCTGTTTTGTAGATAGCAGGCTGTCAGAACTCGGGGTTTATATCACTTCTGTAGGAAAGGCTTTTCTTACTCTCATCTCTGAAGGACTCTTAGGTTCCTCTTTATTTAATGAGATTACATCTTGTTAATGTTTGATTGGTGCTTGCCTTGTTCTCTTGCTATAGGCACAGCTCATGAGGGTACTTCTCTTATTTTCTTACCACTGTGTTTCTTAGGTCTAATACAATCCTTTTTGACCCATGATAGGAATTCCTGGATGAAAATATACTCAACGAAAATTCTAAAAGCTACTATCTGTTGTTTGACAGGTGTGTAGCATGGGTCATAAAATTAAACTTTCTTGGGCCTTTGTTTTACCTTTTGTAAAATGGAAAGCAAGTTTGTATTTTGTCACGGTGTCTCATGAGCATAACAAAATCAAAGGATGTGGTGAACATAAAGGAATAGTTTATCTTATTCCTAATCTAATGAACACCAGTTATTACTATTGTTGGGTATGGGATTTCTAAGACTTGGGAGTGGATACTAAGAATTGTAGCTAAAATATTAAAGGGAACTCTTCAAAATGGTAACAGAATGCAAGTAAGGGTGTCCATTATAATTGAGAGGTTTGTTCCCACTCCAACTATTATTGGGCAATGAAGACAAGAGAAAAAAGTAACCCAAAATGGAAAGGGATCTGGAAAATGCAAATATCCACTTCCAAGAAAAGGATCAACAGGGAATTCATAACAAGTATGCTCACTGTCTTCAGACACATGCTGTCACTGGAACTGGCCTGCTGCAGTAGAAAAGTCCCTGTCGACCCTACATCTCATCATATGATGCCGCTTAATACCAAGGAGTATTAACTATTAATCAAATTTAAGGTTCTAAAACTAGAATCCGGAAGCTGTAACCTCAATCACTTTCCCCCAGGTAAGTAGGACTGTGTTTTTCTATAAATTGCTTCAAGGTGCCCTGAGATTTCTATAATCTAATCATAAGAAATGATGGTCAGTACTTTATTTGATGGGGCATGTTGGCGCATCTTTTCTCTCCTTCCATTACATTTCTTCCCAGATAATGAGGCTCCACAGGCCCTGCATTGAAAGAACAAAACAAAACAACCAGAAAGTATTATTGCTACCACAAAAAGAGGAAGTAGAGACAATTTTGTTTCCTGTGGGCTTTTTATGGTCCAGCAAGAGGTGGGACTTTGTTGGTATAAATGATTGAAAGGTGAAACAGGCAGCTTGTGACTTTGAATCTGGTAGATTCTACCAGACAATGGACAGTCCAGACAGCCAGCTCAAGTATTTCAGACAAATTTGTAGGATCTAACCAAAAACACATGCCCAGTGCTTCACATTGTCCTGAGATTTACCTAGTCTATTTACCAACATTTATACCACTCTCCATTTCCACTTCGAATGACAGGGTCTTGAATACTGTAATTTTATTCCAGCCAGACACACATTTATACATGGAAGATACATAGTCTTTTATTCACCTTTGACTAAACAAAGACATCAAAGGTGTTATCATTGTATTTTTTTTGAAGATTAGTTATTTGCTCTCCTCTTAGTTATTAATAATGCATAAGCAGAGAGGTCTTTGGCTCTTTGTGGATGGTTTATTTCTCTATTCTTCTCTTTCCTCAGCATGAAAATTTATCAAAGCCACCTCTCTAATCTATTGTTCTTTGCCTTGAATCCTTCTTGTCAGATGTTTATCTTTGAGGTTTTAAGCTTTTAAAAACAGTCTTTTAATCTCCCTTTATCATTTTGCTGTGTATCTGGCTACAAGTATTCCTAATGTCACCCTCTACTCTTTGTTTACATCCAGGTCTGAATGCGCAGATAAAAGGTAGCTGGGGACAGGGAGGAGAATTTTCCCGGCAGCTCTTAGGAGGCACACATTGTACAAGAGGCATGGGACATTAGCTTCTCAGAGACATTTATTTTTATTTTATTTTTTGAGAACTGAATTTCCAATCCTAACCTCACAGCTGCCAAATCCAGTTTCCTGATCCTGTTTTTATCCTACAACACCCCCCCCCCCTTGACATTTCACTGCTGAGAAGAGCATGTCTGATTTCCACTCGGTTCAGCCATTATCTACCATACACTTCAGCTGCTGGGTTTTCAGCTGAGCAAAAGTAGAGGAGACATTTTATGGCTTACCACCATATTCCCTATGGTACTTCCCCGCTACCCAGCCAAGGCTGAAATCAGCCAAAACGTCTGTGCCCATATTTCCCTGCTATATCCTAATTTCTTATTTGATGCTTGAATTTCCCTCTACTCCGTTCCTCCATTCTTGGATCGATGCCTAGTCTTAGCTATGTCAGTTATGTTTCATCCTTTCTTTCCCGCATTTACTCATATACTTGAACACTTGACAGTCAGTGGTCCTTAAAATTGGCTGCACATTGGAATCATTTAGGAAACTTTAAAATATTTCCAGTGCCTTGATGCCCACCCCTAGCCAATTAAAGGAGGATTTGGGATTGAAATTCTCCCCGGAGGATTAGAAGACACAGTTGTGATGGAAAACCATGGTTAACCCATTGGTAGCTATATTCTGTGAGATCACTGCTTAACTGGCTTGAAGGCAGTGCTCACGCAAACTCTTTTGCTGTCCCTGAAGTTCAGCTAAGGACTCTCGGGTGCTTCATGTAAAGGTCAGTACTAAAGATCTGATTATAAGACTTAATACACCTTCACATTCAGTTCACTTAGGGATCACACAGTGGAGCCCACGTAATTCAGCAGCATATTGTGATTTTTATTAAAGCAGGCAAATTGTCAGGGAAAGAGCAGAGAAGCAGTTCACCTGTCCAAAGTTAGGATGGGAGGAAGGCAATATTCACTTTAAGATGTTCAGTCAGCCATTGATCAGCTCAAGTTCTGCACGCACAAGATAAAACCAACATCTCCTATGCCTTAAATAAATGTTGTCCCACATGAACAATGTCATGTTTATGGTTTTCATATTCATTATACTGGGATGTACTCATTGAGATAGAATGCTTACCTGGAGCCACTGTCATGTTGTAGGACCAGATGGCTTCAGGATACACTCTCTCCTATGTGAGTGCTATTCACAGAGAGTTGCTTGGAATGTAAATTAAAGCATCACTCCACAATAAACTATCCGTGCATAGTGATCAATACAGACCTCTAATTTTCTCAAGTGTAATGCCTACTAATGACAGGTTCCCAATGTTAGCTGTAGACAGTTACATGCAAGATTATAAATCATGGGGATGTCTCAGCTGTGAATTATTAATCTTTGCTCCCTCCCCCGAATTACATAATTGATAATGACGCTATTGACAGTTCCAAGGAGCTCCTGAGATGGATCTGCTCAGGGGAAGGAAGGCACTGCCAGCTTGGAGCAGAGGAAACAGTGTGGGGAAGGCATGCCTTGTGTTCTAATGAGTGCTCTCTATATCTGCCGTTCCACCCTTGAGTTTTCTACTCTCTGGGAAGCTTAGCCATGGGCAGAATGTGGTTGGAGAAGTGTGGCACTTTCTTATAAAATACATTTTATTTTCCATCTGGACCCCCAGACCCAGGAAATCGGAGAGAGAAGAGCAGTGGCTTCCTCTCAGTAGATCTTTCCTTTACAGATTTATCCCATTTGCAAACAAACAGAAGGCAGAGGTAGAGACAATAAGATAATTTAGGGTAGAGAAGATGACCAGTGGCTTATTGCATCAACCACAGTTTTACAATGCTTGCCTGTCTCAGAATGAGAATTAAACTCTTTTTTTTTTTTCTCCCTGAATTTGCCCGGTTTTATGTGACGAAGAGGATAAATGCAAATTATTTTTCACAGTTTAGCTTAGGAAGACAGGCTGATCCAGAAAGCAAAATCTGCTTGTATGTTATGTGACTGCTCTGTGAAGCCTATCTACAATATATATATATATATATATATATATATATATATATATATATATATATATATTTGTACAGTTGGATCATTTCCTAAGTGTTAACTGGCTTTTCAGATTTTCACTATAAATAGACCCAAGATGGTAACACCCACATTGGCCATTTTGTTCTCTGTTTATCCTCTCATTCAGGTTCTATCTACTTCACACATAAGAGAATACCTACTGCCTTACCCCTGCCTACCAAAATGCACGAAACAGGCCATTTTTCCTAAACTGCAAAGAAACTGGCTAATAGTAGATGCCATATAGTCCTTCCACCTCCTGTCCCTGAGACTCAACAGAATACTTGGGATTATAGGCCTGGATCATCCCCATTACCCATCATCTGTAACTGCACTCTTAAATTATTTCATCAGAGTTCAAGTTATTTCTTCAAGCACATGGCACCTACCTAGACTGTCCATTACGTTCACTATTGCATAGTATCTTATGCTATATGTCAGCAGGACTGACAGCTGTGGACATTAGCGTTTTCAGGTAAGCCACAGAGCAGGAAGGGTTTTGCTGATGGAGTAAGAGTGACCTATGTCCCAGCTGACATGGGTTTACACATATCCCACTGGTAACAGTATCTGCTAAAGAATGAATATTTTGTGACAGTAAACAAAGAATGTAAGTCATGAATTAGTCTGAATACTTTGGCATGTATGACAAGAATGTATATTGCATTTTTAGATGAAATTTTGTATTTCACTAATCTATATTTGTGCTAGTTAGTTTTTGGGGGGTTTAAATAAATATTAAGTGATGAATACGTCTGATTGTATTGAATATATCAGTCTCCTAATGTACATGCATACTACATATTTAAGTATGTTTCAGCTATGGGTTCATTGCTAATCATTTGCAGCTGTATAATCAACTTATGGAAACAAGATTGACTTGAGGTTACGCTCAGAAAAATATTCCTTCATTTTGTCAATGAATGGGAATACTTATCCTAACAACCTGATGGCAAAAACTAATTTGACATCAACCATGAAAGAATAATTCAGACTCGCATCTTTTTAGTGCCCATGTTTCTGACATATGTGTGTTTGTATGGTATATATGTTCCATACAAACATATGTATTTTAATACATAATATTTTCTTCTTGCTTTGATAGATATTGCAGGCTTCAGAGACTGAAACAAGAATCAGAAAGCCTGTATGGGGTGTGAACTAGGTCCTATGTATATATGTTATGGTTGTATAGCTTGGTGTTCTTGTGGAACTCCTAACAGTGGGAATGGGGTGTCTCTGACTCTTGCTTGAGACCCTTTTATGCCTACTAGGTTGCCTTGTCCAGCCTTGATATGAGGGCATGTGTCTAGTCTTATTGTAACTTGTTGTTTGGTTGATATCCCTGGGAGGCCTGCTTTTTTTCTGGAGGGAAACAGAGGAGTGGGTCTGTGGGAGAGAGGAGATAGCATGGAACTGGGAGGAGAGGAGAGAGGGCAAATTGTGATTTGAATGTAATGTATGGGAGAAGAATTTTAAATAGGAAAGATATTGTAGTCTTTGTCCCTTCATTCATTGTTCTAAGAAAGGATTTTCTTTACTCCCTCCCAAATAGAGTTGAATGGTGTCTGTTTCAAAACAAGCTGCAGGTTTAGATCCTCCTCCATGTTGATCCACTTTGCTTGCTCACCTCCTACTGTTTGACTTCCTTGCCTGCAGCTCCTTCTACCCTTAGGAGCAATTCTCTGTACCAGCCCATCCTCATGCTGCTGGCCTTGCTGCTAGTTAGCTCAATTCATATTACTACATAAATATTGTGTTTCTAGGAATTCTTCCTTTCCCTTTCTCCCTTTTATGCCCTCTTCTTGTTTTCTTCCCTTCTCCCATCCTGAATTTAGGGAGACTCACTAATAGCCTCTGATCCCTTTTGGACCAAAAGACTATTAAACCAGCTGCTTCTATCCCACAGTCATGAAACAAATAACTCTGACTCATGGATACTTCCCGAGTTCAGAGTTCATCTCGACCTCCACCATCCTCTTCTTGATGAACAGTCTATCCAATGACAGGTTTCCATTCACTGAGGCAATCTGGCTGCCTCTATTTCCAGGATGACCAGGATAGAGCTGTTTCAGATGTCTTTTTCAGGTAGGATTCTATTCTAGCTCCATTCTGTTGCTGTAATAAAAATACCATGACACAAGGCAGCTTGAAGAGGAAAGGGCTTATTTCATCTCACATTTTCAGGTCATAGTCTATCACTGAGGGAAGGCAAGGCAGGAACTCAGGCAAGCACTGAAGCAGAAACCATAGAGGAAAGATGGCTTCCTCTCTGGCTTGCTCACCCCCCTTTCTCATGCATTGGAGAACTGCCTGTCTAGAAATGGAACAGCTCACTCTGAGCTGGAACCTCCCACCTCACTCAACACTCTAGATGTTTCCTCACACACAAAACCACAGGCAACATGACTGAAGCAATTCTCCAACTGATATTTCTTTCTCTCAGTTGACTTTCACTTGCATCAAGTTGACAATAAAACTAACTCCGACAGGTAGAGTTAGGAATAGCCAGAAGTAGATATATGTTATATCTAGTTGTAACATGATCAATATCTTAGTGCCATAGGAAATATTAGTCAAAGGCTTTTTAGAAAAATGACCAAGAAAAATCCCAGCAAATTGTGAATAACTTCGTTGGTATGGCAACAACTGACTGAGTGATCAGCTTATTCTGAACAATTTATTTGTTTTTAAACATTTATTTTTACCTTTTATATTATGAATACATGTATATGTCTGTGGGTGGGTGTATGCACATATGTGCAAGTAACCACAAAGCCTAGAGGTGTCACATTCCTCTGGAGCTGAAGTTATTAGTGGTTATGAGTCCAACTTACATGAGTGATAAGTACTAAAGTCAGGCCTTCTGCAAGGAACAGAAAGTACTCTTAACCTCTGAGACATCTTTCCAGCCCCTAGAATTGATGTTAAATGGACTCATTAATCTTTTTGATCTTCTGTATCCCCCTACCTTTCTCCCTTATATGTTCATTCATCTAATGATTTTTAAATATGGGATTCTCTAAAGTTGTAATAATTCTTGCTACAGGGCTATCAATGTTTAGATGGTTGTAAGCTGCCATATTGGTGCTGGGACCTGAACCTTAGTCCTTTGAAAGAGCAGTGAATGTTTTAAACCACCAAGCCATCTCTCCAGATGGTAATTACCTGTTTTAATTTGGGATTATGGCAAGTATTATGAGCAACAATCATATTCTTTTTTTCCTGAAACTTGTCTTAAGTGGTAGTATGGTCTCATATCTTGAAGAGTACAACAGATATCCCGCTGAAAGAAATGTAGAAGCTGCTCCCAAGATCCCAGAGACCTAATGATAAAACTTCACAGAGTGTTAATACAGATAATCATCTGTCCTGCTTCATGATATCATTACTCTATCTATAGCACAGGGCTACATTGATAACAATCAAATATATCCAGAGATTAATAATCAGGTATACTATGAGGGTGATCACAAATAAGGTTGTTCATCAAGCCCATCTCCTCGAGACAGAAATATTCTCCAGGAAAATCTTTCAATTCCACTCCTCATCATGTGCTTCTCCATCATATTTCTGGATTAACATTGATTTAGTTTGTTCTTTACCTTCTGGCTCATCATAATTAATTGATGTGTGCTATTTCAGATCACATATCTTGTTCATATTTCTCAATGGAATCACGTTCTCTTCATAAACAGCAAAGGATTTCAGGTTATGAAGTAGTTTCTTCATTGTTCTGGAACTTTCTGGATGGGCCCTGCTCAGGTGTGATTGGTACAGTCTTGGTCTCTCCAGTTTCACCTTACCTTCCTTCTCTTTGTATTCACTGTGGCTCCCCTTTCTTTGTTTTTGTGCTATGGCAACAACAGTAATATCTTGGAGAAACAAAAAGGAAGAATTTTTTTTTTTAAATCCTTGAGGGAGATGCTTTTACAACCTTGTATATATGAAAACATATTATCTTTCTTTTAAGTTTACCTAACAATTTGGCAGCATTTACAGTTATTGTCTGAAAGCCATCACCCAAAAAACTTTGAAGGAATTGCTCTGTCATCTAGATGTGAGTGATGTTGCTGGGAAGTCCAAGGTCATTGTGTTTCTTGATGCTTTTTTATGTTATCTGATTTCTTTCTTTTCTGGAAGCCTTTGGATATTTTTTTTCCCCTTTCTTTTTGAAATTACATTTTGATGTGATTTGGGTCATTTATCATTCATTATTCTGGGAACTTAGCAGACTCTTTTGATCTGTAAAACCTGTTATCTTAAAGCTTTTGGGGTTATTGTATGAAGAATTAGCTTCTCTGAATCTTCACCTCTGAATAGCCAGGAGGTGGAGGTCATCACTGGGGAGGCATGGACCTGCTGGGTTGAACTCAGACTTTGTGTTCGTGGATGATCCTAGAACTACTGTCCAGATTCACACAAGTACAAATACAAATATTCAGTACTTTCATAGGGAGACAACTAAAAATCAGGATGCATGTACTTTTTTGGATACTCGGAAATTTTCAGGGAAACCAACTGCAAGCTCTTGCCTGGAGCCTTGGCCTAAGGTAATTTTGCAATGAAGTAAAACTGGAAAAGGTGAGAGTATTCACGATTCAGCAACTCTACGGAATGGTGTCTTTCCACCATTTGCCTTCTGTGCTAAGTACGCTTAAACCCATATGACAGTAGATTCAGTTTTCCACAAAATAAGCAGCAGATTTCTGGAGGGATCCCAAGTGTCTTATTACTTCCTATGAAGATTTTGTTCTAGTCTCATGTCTTGTTCTTCCCTTCTGTGTGTCCAGTATCAAAATACATCATTATTTCCAAGTTTTGCGCCAAGATCCTGTCTGTTTTTAATTGATATCATTCACCTTCCCATAGTTTGTTCACATCTCTGCATCTTCTTGTGCTCTCTGCTCCTTCTCTGGGTGCTTCCATACTTACCTTAAAAAAAAAAAAATGTTCACCTTCCGCCCCTCTCCCGGATCTGAGGCCTGGTGCAGACATGCACCCGGTCTGCTCCTTTGTGGACACCGGACTCCTCCCGAGACAACCTAGAGGGTCCACTGAACCCAGAGTGATAGGGGGTCCACTGAACCCAAAGCAGCAGAGGTACCACTGAACCCAGAGTGGCAGAGGAACAACTGAACTCAGAGCGACAGACAACATATCCCGAGACATCCTAGAGGAACCACTGCATTCAGAGCAGTGACACCTTATCCTGAGACATCCTAGAGGAAACACTGCATTCAGAGCAGTGGGCACCTGATCCTGAGACATCCTAGAGGAGATACTGCACCCAGAACAGCAGACACCTAGCTGGTCGGCTACCTTGGAGGCACCATATCCCTAGGCATCCTAGAGGTACCACTGTATTCACAGAGACATCTGGACCTCGAGGAGATCAGACACAAGCAAGATAACTGGAAAGGCAGGCTTTAGTCAGAGACAACGAGTACAGGTAGCACTAGAGTTAACCAGATGGCAAAAGGCAAGCGCGAGAACTTAAGCAACAGAATCCAAAGTTACATGGCATTATTGGAACCCAGTTCCCCTACCATAGCAAGCCCTGAACACCCCATCAGACCAGAAAAGCAGGATTCAGAATTAAAATCACTTTTCATGACGATGATAGAGGACTATAAGAAGGACATAAATAACACTCTCAAAGAATTTAAGGAGAACACTGGTAGACAGATAGAAGCCCTTTAAGAGGAAACACAAAAATCCTTTAATGAATTGCAAGAAAACTCAACCAAAAAAGGTACAGGAATTGAACAAAAGTATCCAGAACATAAAAATGGAAGTAGAAACAATAAAGAAAGCACAAAGGGAGACTACCCTGGAGATAGAAAACCTAAAAAAAAAAAAAAAAAAAAACAGAAGTCATAGACACAAGTATCACCAACAGAATACAAGAGATAGAAGAGAGAATCTCATGTACAGAATATACTATGGAAAACGTTGACACAACTGTCAAAGAAAATGCAAAATACAAAAAGGTACTAACCCAAAACATCCAGGAAATCTAAGACACAATGAGAAGGCCAAAACTAAGGATAATAGGTATAGATGATAGGGAAGACTCCCAACTTAAAGGACCAGTAAATATCTTCAACAAAATTACAGAGGAAAACTTTCCTAACCTACAGAAAGAGATGTCCATAAATATACAAGAAGCCTACAGAACTCCAAATAGACTACACCAGAAAAGAAATACCTCCTGCCACATAATAATCAAAACATCAAATGTACAAAACAAAGAAAAAATACTAAAAGCAGTAGGGAAAAAGGTAAAGAAACATATAAAGGCAGACCTATCAGAATTACACCAGACTTCTCACCAGAGACTATAAAAGCCAGAAGATCCTGGACGGATATCATACAGACCCTAAGAGAACACAAATGCCAGCCCAGACTACTATACCCAGCAAAACTCTCAATCAATATTGATGGAGAAACCAAAATATTCCATGACAAATCCAAATTTACACAATATCTTACCACAAATCTAGCACTTCAAAGGATAATTGGTGGAAAAGTCCAACACAAGGAGGGAAACTACAACCTAGAAAAAGCAAGAAAGTAATCTTCCAGCAACCCTAAAAGAAGGTAGCTATACAAACATGACTCCACTGCCAATAACAAAAATAACAGGAAACAACATTCATTTCTCCTTAACATCTCTTAATATCAATGGACTCAATTCTCCAATAAAAAGGCATAGACTATCAGACTGGATACATAAACAGGATCCAACATTTTGCTGCATACAGGAAATGCACCTATGTGAAAAAGACAGAAACTACCTCAGAGTAAAAGGTTGGAAAACAATCTTTCAAGCAAATGGTCCCAGGAAACAAGCTGGAGTAGTGATTCTAATATCAAATAAAATCAATTTTCAACCAAAAGTAATCAAAAAAGATAAAGAAGGACACTTCATATTCATCAAAGGAAAAATGTACCAAGAGGAACTCTCAGTTCTGAACATCTATGCCCCAAATGCAAGGGCACCCACATACATAAAAGAAACTTTACTAAAGCTTAAAGCATACATTGCACCTCACACAATAATAGTAGGAGATTTCAACACCCCATTCTCAGCAATGGATAGATCATGGAAACAGAAACTAAACCGAGACACAAAGAAACTAACAGAAATTATGAACCAATTGGACTTAACTGACATCTATAGAACATTTCATCCTAAAAAAAGAATATACCTTTTTCTCAGCACCTCATGGTACCTTCTCCAAAATAGACCATATAATTGGTCACAAAACAGACCTCAACAGATAAAAAAAGATTGAAATAATCCCTTATACCTTATCAGATGACCATAGACTAAGACTCGTCTTTAATATGGACAAAAACGATGGAAAGCCCACATACACATGGAAACTGAACAATGCTCTACTCAATAATAACTTGGTCAAGGAAGAAATAAAGAAAGAAATTAAAGACTTCTTAGAATTTAATGAAAATGAGGACACATCATATCACAACTTGTTGGACTCCATGAAAGCAGTACTAAGAGGAAAACTCATAGCTCTAAGTGCCTACAAAAAGAAACTGGAAAGAGCATACATTAACAACTTGACAGCACACCTGAAAGCATTAGAACAAAAAGAAGCTAATATACCCAAAAGGAGTAGAGGGCAAGAAATAATCAAACTCAGGGCTGAAATCAACCAAGTTGAAACAAAAAGAACTATATAAAATATCAACAAAACCAGGAGCTGGTTCTATGAGAAAATCAACAAGATAGACAAACCCTTAGCCAGACTAACCAAAGGGCACAGAGACAGTACTCAAATTAATAAAATCAGAACTGAAAAGGGAGACATAACAACAGAAACAGAGGAAATTAAAAAAGTTGTCCGATCCTACTACAAAGGCCTATACCCAACAAAATTGGAAAATCTGGATGAAATGGACACTTTTCTAGATAGATACCAGGTACCAAAGTTAAACAAGGAGCAGATAAAACATCTAACCAGTCCCATAACTACTAAAGAAATAGAAGCAGTCATTAAAAATCTCCCCACCCAAAAAAAGTCCACATCCAGATGTTTTTACTACAGAATTCTATCAGACCTTTAAGAAAGACCTAATACCAAGTATCTTTAAACTATCCACAGAATAGAAACAGAAGGAACAATACCCAATTTGTTCTATGAAGCTACAATTATGCTCATACCTAAGCCTCACAAAGACCCAACAAAGAAAGAGAAATTTAGACCAATCTCTCTTATGAATATTGATGCAAAAATACTCAATAAAATTCTAGCAAACTGAATCCAAGAACACATCAAAGCAATCATTCATCATGATCAAGTAGGATTCATCCCAGGAATGCAGGGATGGTTCGATATTCGAAAATCCATCAATGTAATCCACTACATAAATAAACTCAAGGAAATAAAACCACATGATCATTTCAGTAGATGTTGAGAAAGCATTTGACAAAATTCAACATCCCTTCATGTTAAAAGTCTTGGAAAGATCAGGAATTAAAGGCCCATACCCAAACATAGTAAAAGCAATATACAAGCAAGCCAGTAGCCAACATCAAACTAAATGGAGAGAAACTTGAAGCAATCCCACTAAGATCAGGGACTAGAGAAGGCTGCCCACTCTCACCCTACCTATTCAATATAGTACTGGAAGTCCTAGCCAGAGCAATTAGACAACAAAAGGAAATCAAAGGGATACAAGTAGGAAAGGAAGAAGTCAAAATTTCACTATTTGCAGATGATATGATAGTATACTTAAGTGACCCTAAAACTTCCACCAGAGAACTCCTAAAACTGATAAACAACTTCAGTAAAGTGGCTGGATATAAAATCAACTAAAAACAAATCAGTAGCCTTCCTATAC
The DNA here is from genome assembly GCF_011762505.2 of Arvicanthis niloticus. Lineage (NCBI taxonomy): Eukaryota > Metazoa > Chordata > Mammalia > Rodentia > Muridae > Arvicanthis > Arvicanthis niloticus. Next base: position 22,030,069 of record NC_047673.1, on the reverse strand, counting down.
TCAAAAGATAAACAGGCTGAGAAAAAAATTAGGGAAATGACACCCTTCACAATAGTTACAAATAATATAAAATATCTTGGAGTCAATCTAACCGAGCAAGTGAAAGATCTGTATGACAAGAACTTCAAGTCTCTGAAGAAAGAAATTGAAGAAGATCTCAGAAGATGGAAAGATCTCCCATGCTACTGGATTGGCAGGATTAATTTGGTAAAAATGGCCATCTTGCCAAAAGCAATCTGTAGATTCAATGCAATTTCCATCAAAATTACAAATAGAAAGAGCAATTTGCAAATTTATTTGGAATAACAAAAAACTAAGGATAGTGAGAACTATTCTCAACAATAAAAGAACTTCTGGGGGAATCACCATCCCTGACCTCAAATTGTACTACAGGGCAATAATAATAAAAACTGCATGGTATTGGTACAGAGACAGACATGAAGATCAATGAAATAGAATTGAAGATCCAGAAATGAGCCCACACTCCTGTGATCATTTGATCTTTGACAAAGGTGATAAAACCATCCAGTGGGAAAAGGACAGCATTTTCAGCAAATAGTGCTGGTTCAACTGGAGGTCAACATGTAGAAGGATGCAAATCAATCCATTCTTATCTTTTTGTACAAAGCTCAAATACAAGTGGATAAAAGACCTTCACTTAAAACCAGATACACTGAAACTAATAGAAGAGAAGGTGGGGAAGACCCTCGAATACCTAGGCACAGGGGAAAAGTTCCTGAACAGAACACTAATGGCTTATGCTCTAAGATCAAGAATTGACAAATGGGACCTCATAAAATTGCAAAGCTTCTGTAAGGCAAAGGTCATTGTCAAAAGACAAAACGACAACCAACAGATTGGGAAAAGATCATTACCAATCCTACATCCAATAGAGGGCTAATATCCAGATATACAAAGAACTCAATAAGTTATACTCCAGACAACCAAATAACCCTATCAAAAAATGGGGCACAGAGCTAAACAAAGAATTCTCAACAGAGGAAATGCTAATGGTCGAGAAGCACCTTAAGAAATGCTCAACATCCTTAGTCATCAGGGAAATGCAAGTCAAAACAACCCTGAGATACCACCTCACACCAGTCAGAATGGCTAAGATCAAAAACTCAGGTGATGGTAGACGCTGGTGAGGATATGGAGAAAGAGGAACACTCCTCCATTGTTGGTGGGATTGCAAGCTGATACAATCACTCTGGAAATCAGTCTGGCGGTTCCTCAGAAAACTGGACATAGCATTACCTGAGGATCCAGCTATACCACTGCTGGGCATATACCCAGAAGATGCTCCAACATATAACAAGGACATATGCTCCACTATGTTCATAGTAGCCTTATTTATAATAGCCAGAAGCTGGAAAGAACCAAGATGTCCTTCAACAGAGGAATGGATACAAAAAATGTGGTACATTTACACAATGGAATATTACTCAGCTATTAAAAATAATGAATTTGAGAAATTCTTAGGTAAATGGATGGATCTAGAAATTATCATTCTGAGTGAGTTAACCCAATCACAAAAGAACACACATGGTATTTACTCACTGATAAGCCGATGTTAGCCCAAAGCTTGGAATAGGGAAGACTCAACTCACAGACCACAGGAAGCTCATGAAGAAGGAAGACCAAGAGGGGATGCCTCAGTTCTACTTAGAACGAGTAACAAAAATACTCAAGGAAGCAAATATGGAAACAAAACATGGGACAGAAACTGAAGGAGGGGCCATCTGGAGACCATTCCACCTGGGTATCCCTCCCATGTACAGTCACCTAAGCTAGACTCTGATGTGGATGGCTGGAAGTGCATGCTCTCAAGAACATGACATAGCTGTCTCTTTAGAGGTCTGCCAGAGACTGACACATTCAGAGGAGGATGCTCACAGCTAACCACTGATATGATCAAGGGTTTCCCAATGGAAAAGTTAGAGAGAAGACTGAAGGAGCAGAAAGAATTTGTGACCCCAGGAGGAAAGCAACAATACCAACCAACCAGAGCTCCCCAGGGTCTAAACCACCAGCCTGGGAGCACATAGGAAGGGACCCATGACTCCAGCTGTATATGTAGGGGAGGATGGACTTGTCAGGCATAGGTGGGAGAGGAGATTCTTGGTCCCATGATAAACAAACACAGAGTGGGAGGGGGATGTGAGTGTGGGGAGGGGGTAGTGGGGGCAGGGGATAGGTGGGGGCACAGCTTCATAGAAGCATGAGGAGGGGGAAATGGGATAGGAGGTTTCTGGGTGGTGGGAGGAAGTGGGATAAGGGAAAAAATCTGAATATAATATATAATATAATACCCAATAAAATATAATACCCAATATAATATTATATTATATTATAATACCCTATTAAAATATAATATAATATATATTACCAAATATATTACCCAATATAATACCAAATTAATAAAATAAAATAAAAAAATAAAAAAATATTCAGGTTTGAATAGGACATCTATAAGATGCAAAAATAAATAAATAAATAAATACCCACCCATATCTATTTAAGGCTCCAGTGCTTCACTTGAAGCCCAAAGTCCTTACTTTCTCATTTATAATATTTTTTTTTATTATTTGGTAACTTCGTATATGAAAACAATGGACTTAGATCACAGCCCCTCTCCCTTATAAGAAGTTCTTAGTTTCCATTTACAATGTAAGATCCTGAGTAAGTAATGGGAAAATAGATGATTTGGGGTATGGAGACATGAATGCAGCAAGGAGGCTTTATCTATAATCTATAGTATTATGATGCTATGTCTTTTCAGACTATGCAAGAGACTGGGCCTGTGGCTTTTTAGGAGACTGTTAAATTTCACTTGGCAAGACTGAGTATTGATTTTTTTTTGTTGTTGTTGTTTTTCCTTTTGGTATTGTCCAAAAGTGGCTTTTAAAAATTTTTTTCTTTCTTTCTTTCTTTCTTTCTTTCTTTTTTTCTTTTTATTTTTCTTTATTTCTTTTTTTTTTTTTTTTTTTTTTTTTTTTTTTTTTGCTTTATCTTCATTCTTATTGAATTTTTAAAAACAGGGAAAAAAGGAAAAAGAAAACACAATGTGACTAGGGTTAGATTAGCTTCTCTTTTCGTATCCACTTTCTCTGTTCCAAGCAGAATTAAGGTATTGAGGGGGAAAGGTGCTTAACAAATAGTACTTGTTCTTGCTGCAGATGCTATCATTAATCTAATAGCACTGCTCAAGTTCTCTGGCTGCTCCATTTAGTAATGTCAAAATAACCTTGTTAAAGAAAAATGCTTAACCTGACCTTCAAAACTCATGTCCTTTTCTTTCTTACTTATTATTAAAATTGTCATTTATGACCAAGTAAGTGAAAGTTATCTTTAAGAAACTCTACTGTGTTTATTTACTCCTTGTTTGTTTCCCCTTTTGGAGAACCTCTACAGGTATCTCCACTAGGCTGGCACACCAGAAACTGAGATTGTCTGCAGGTATAATTTCACACCAAATACATTCAAAAGAGTTTCTGTGCTTATGAGAAGAGAGGAAGTCACACTTTGTGTAATTGTTTTCTAGATGCTGTACTGACTGGTTCTGTGTGTCAACTTGACAGGAGCTAGAGTTATAACAAAGAAAAGAACCTCCCTTGAGAAAATGCCTCCATGAGATCCAGCTGTAAGGCATTTTCTTGTTTGGTGATCAAGGGGTGAGAGCTCAGCCCATTGTGGGTGGTGCTATCCCTGGGCTGTTAGTCTTAGGTTCTATAGGAAGGCAAGCTGAGCAAGCCAGGGGAAGGAAGCCAGTAAGCAGTACACTGCCCCCCCCACACACACCCCATGGCTTTTGCATCTACTCCTGCCTCCAGGTTCATAAGCTGTGTGAGTTCCTGTCCTGACTTCCTTTGGTGATGAACAGCAATGTGGAAGTGTAAGCTGAATAAGTCCTTTCCTCTCCAACTTGCTTCTTGGTCATGATGTTTGTGCAGGAATAGAAACCCTGACTAAGACAAATGCTTTGGGTTGTCTTATAAAAAGTAAAATTTTGCTGATATAAAGTTATATGCTCTCAGGTTCTTGGTCTTCCAAGCAGTGTCAGGAATATGTTTCATGTTGTGGGGTAAGCTTTCAAAGTTTCTCTGCTCATGGGAAGAGAGGAAGTCACACTTTGTCCAGTTGTTTTCTATATGCTATACTGGCTAGTTTTTTGTGTTACCTTGATATAAGCTCTCTTATCACAGAGAGAAGAGCCTCCCTTGAGGACATGCCTCCATAAGATCCAGCTGTAAGTCATTTTCTGAGTTGATGATCAAATGGGGAGGACTCCTGCCTCCAAGTTTGTACCCTGTGTGAGTTCCTGTCCTGACTTCCTTTGGTGAAGGACAGCAATGTGGAGGTGTAAGCTGAATAAACCCTTTCTTCTTGGTCATGATGTTTTGTGCAGGAATAGAAACCCTGGCTAAGACAAATGCTTTGAGTTGTCTCCTGAAAAGTAAAATCTTTCTGATTTAAAGGACCTTGTTTTCATGGTTTCCTCCATTCCTTCTGGCTTTTCCACTCTTTCCACCTCCTCATCTGAGGGGTTTTCTGATCCCTGAAGGGAGAGATTTGATGGAGACATCCCACTTTGGGCTGAGTGTCTCAAGGGCCCTTATTTAGCATAATGCTTGGCTGTGAGTCTCTGTATTTGTTGCCATCTGCTGCAGGAGGAAGCTTCTCTGATGGTGGCTGAGGAAGGCCCTGGACATCTATGAGTATAGCAGAATGCCATCAGGAATCATTTTATTTATTTATTTATTTATTTAGTTATTTATTTATTTATTTGGAAATACTTTGGTGAGCCACAAGTATTTAGTTTACCTAGATCCCTGGGACATATAGCCTCAGGTTCTTGGTTATCCAAGCAGTGTCAGGAATATGTTCCATGTTGTAGGGTATGCTTTCAGTAAATGAGACATTAGTTGGTTACTCTGACAAACTTTGTGCCAAGCTTGTTCTAGTGTATTTTGCAAGCAGGACATTATGGTGGATCGAAGGTTTTATAGCTGTGTTGGTGTTTATGTTTCTCCTATGGTAGCATTCCTGTACCAGAGAGGCGAAGGCACCAACTGGACAGCTCCTTGTTCACTAAGCCCAGAAGGTGTTGCCTTCAGCAACGGTACTTTACTGTCAGTTTGTGGAGAGCTACCTATGATCTTGGCAACAGCCTGAGTTGTTTAGGATTCCCCTGTGTCCCTTTTGACTCAAATAAATGTAACCAAATCCCAGTACAACAATCTTCATTTGCTCACAAGTAATGTCAAGTTAGGGCTTTGTATAGTCCATAATTTAGTGATTTCATTTCAATTACCTTTATTACTATGTATTTTAGGAAGCCTCTGCTGTATTAGACTTCCATACTACCCTTCAAATGGTCATAAATTTTAACTGTATTTCACCATATCCCTTCCCTTGTCCTTTACTCCTTTGCTTCCCATTTATACTGTCATTCCAGAGATTTCCCCATCCAAACTACCTTTTCTGTTTTCCTTTCCTGAAGAGATCTGTCTATCTCCCATCTTGTATGGATTGCAGCTTGGTTGTCATTGACTTCATAGTCAATATCAACATATAAGCGACTCTCTATCAATATTGTCTTTCTGGGTCTGGGAATAGCTTACTAAATGATTTTTCTACTTCTGCCCATTTATCTGTGAATTTCATGATTTTTTCTTTAATGGCTAAAAAATACTCCATACATATGGCCTGGATAGGTGTATACTGGGTCTTTGGTGTATATACTATGGCTTCTAGTTAAGTGTCTTTATGAGATTCCTGAGTATGTGAACAAGCAGGTCTCTGTTTCTTGCACCTTTTCTTGAACTCTTTTTTCGTTATATTTGTTTGGTCCTGATGGTAGGGGAGGTGGAAGGACTGAGAGGACTAGAAGGGAAGGAAACAGAATATATAATGTGAGAAAAAAAAAGTCTATTTTCAATAAAAGAAAAAACCATGGTAAAAATCTAATAATTTAATGATCACACAAAAGTCCAGTCATTTATTTTCAGCATTTATAAGAATTACTTATTGTACAGTTCTAAATTATTCTTTTGGTTAGAATACAAAATAATGGGTTTATATATGTATTTTTTTATGTTATACATCATACATGTTGTCTGATAATAGGTATTTTGTTTTGTTTTTAAATGAAATAGAGTAATGTTTGAGGGAACAAAAGAAAAGCATGGCTTTCACACCCAGGGCTATTATAAACTGTTCTCTTTAAATATTGACAGGATTACCTGACTGATGCCTAATGGATATTTCTAGGCTTCTGAGTTTTCATGGACACTATATTAATGAGTGACTGAGAGACGTCCTTTTGAAAATGGATGTTTTGATCAGATCACATTATACTGGATCCCATCTTGATCAGTGAACTCCTGTGAGTGTGAATGTACGTTTGTGCTGTGTCTGGTGGGCACATTATTACCTCTGTGTATATATCCAACCATGGTGTCCTACACATATTAACCCTGTTGCTGTTTCACTGAAATTATACACTTGCTATTTTGGTTTGATGTTTAATATTTAGATTGGCTGGGGCTGGAGAGATGGCTCAGGGGTTAAGAGCACTGACTGCTCCTCCAGAAGTCCTGAGTTCAATTCCTAGGAACCACATGGTGGCTCACAACCATCTGTGATGGGATCTGATGCCCTCTTCTCATGTATCTGAAGAGAGTGGCAGTGTCACATACATAAAACAAATAAATACATCTATTTTTTCAAATATTTGAACTATCTTCCTTAATTTCTCTGTCATGTTTTTCTTATCATAACTACCATCCTAACCCATCCCTCCTAATTTATTCCCTGCCAATTATTTAACATTTATGTTTCTAGGGCTTAGATATTAAGGCATTCATCCAACTAACCCAACAGTCACCCTTTTAATTGGTTCTTGCCTGATACCCCCTTTGAGACCCCAAATTAGAATTAGAAATGGGTAATTATTTTTCCATCTCACTCACTATCAGCACCTGTATATTCATCTGCTAGACTCTGCAATTTGAAGATATTCTGAGGATGAATATACTCTACAGTCCAATATAAGTTTATCTCCCACTCTAATGTGTAAGCTATGCTTTACACTCTTACTGTACTTCACAGTTTAGTTGATCTTACCTCTTCACCTCTTCATCAGTTGCAGCTTCTTTCCTTAGACCAACAAAGACTTTTCTCTCATCTAATGTACACATGACACTGAAGTCTGTTTACTCCAAGGGCTATCCTCTGCTCACCCTACAACTCACAGCTTTCCCATCCATTTGAATAACACTCCTCACATACTTAGCTGCCAAGTCACTGGGATTTTGATCCATGTACTTCCTCAGGGAGGATTCTGCACATATTTGTGCTCATGTCTTCCTACTTTCATCATAACACTAGTTATTCTACAGTATCCCCCAAATAGCAAATAAATCAGTAAAATCTTGAGGGTAATTTAGAGGTGGATTTTATTAAAATTATTAGAAACTTACCATGAGCAGCATGAGTCTAAGTAGCACAGATGTCCCTGTGGATTCCACCTGTGCCAGCAGATGACTCCATCACATGTTGCTTCATCATTATCATGCCTTGACTGTAAAATCACTCTGCTGTTGAACATGCATACATGTCTCAAATGAGAAGAAGATGAACGGATATCTGTGGCTTGAGTAGGATGGGGCAGGTTAAAATGGTGGAGAAGGCAAAGCATCGCAGCAAGCACAGTCCTCATCTGACCTTGTCTCTCTTCCCTCAGCCGCATGTCATTTCTGCTCTTACACTACTTTATTGCTAGCCTGGTTTGTTCCATCAAATCCCTAACCTATGCTGCAAACAGAGTACCCATTCCTTTTTTTCCACCATCTATGCTGAGGGAGCCCATATCAATAAGATGTTGTTATATAGCTGTCATCTCTGCCCTACAACAAATCTCGCTGTGGCCGAGTGTCCTGTGGCTGCAGGTGCTGTTAAAGCTTTCCCCGCTGTCAATTGATTTCAAGGCTGCCTTCCTATCAAGCATCTTCCTCCCGCTGAAAGCACATAAGCCAGACTGAAGGAAAGATCATAAAAGTGTCGGGCAAGCTCACATCATCTTCACAGGACTTGTCATTGCTAGATAAATTCTTCCCATGTGGATCTTTTTCTAAGTTTCCCCAACTCTCTAGTTAGCCTTCTTTGTTCCCATTTTGTGAAAGTTTTTAACTGACCACAGGAAACCATCTGGCTGGATTGCAACCACTAGGAGGTGTCAAGATCTTAGAGTTTTTCAGAGATTTTGTTTTATTGATACATGCAATTGTATATTTTTATTGAGTATCATGTAATTGCTTCAATGTGTATGTTCATTGCATAAGGTTTAAATCATGGCAACCATTTCTATTTCCTAATTAAGAGCTCTCTTCCCAAATTCTCAGAAATATATAGTCCGTTGGCATTATGTCATGTCACTCTGATAGACTTCCTCTGACAACATAATGCCCCTTGATTAACCTCTTCTTACTCTTCTCTTTGTTAAGTTCACCATTCCCTGATCAGCTTCATTGACATCAACCCTTTTTTTCCACTTGTATGCGAGATCACACAATCCATCCCATGAGTGATATATTTTCTCTAATATAAAAATACCAAATTCCATCCACATTTTCGTAACTGACAGGATTTCATTCTTTATATAGATGAATAGTATTCCACTGGGTGTATATATCAAGTTTGTCTTTTCTATTCATCATCCAATGGCAGAAAGTAGATGGCCTCTCTTATTTATTTAAGCAGGACATCACTAAAATAATTTATCCCCTTAAAAATTTTTCATTTTAACTTAAGGAAAGCTGCCTGGAGTCTTCTCTCAGTGAGGATTGCTTACCTTGGTTTTATATTCCCCATACAACACTGCCCCAGCTCACACAGAGGATTGTACAACTGTGCTTAATGTCCATGAAAGCAGATGGTATGTTGCAAAGAGAGTGAGCTACAGGAAAGGAAAATAGTGGACTATCAGGAAATATGACATGGCCAAAAGGTGTTCCTCTTCCTCTTCCAGTGCTCTATGATTTGCCAACATGGAGGTATTCTGTTTTTTCATAGTTCACATTTTCTTACCATCTATGTCTTTCTTACTTGTTGTCATAGAAGTTGACATGGAAGAAGGACCTTCAGTTGAGGAACGCCTCTACCAGGTTGCCTGTAGGCAAATCTATGGGGTATTTTCTTGATTAATGGGTAATATAGGTGGGCCTAGCTCATTTTGGGCTGTGCCTCCCCTGGGCAGGTTGTCCTGGGTGATATATGAAAGCAGGCTGAATGAACCATAAGGAATAAGTCCGTAAGCCTCAGCACTCCTCCATGGTCTCTGTTTCAGTTCTTGCTTCCAGGTTCATGCACTGAGTTCCTTCATGAAGGACTGTGTTAGGAAAATATAAGCCAAATAAACCCCTTTCTCTCTGAGTTACTTTTGGACATGGACTTTACCACGGCCTTAGACATTTACCCAGGAGAGTCTCTGTACATCCCCTTTCTCCCTCCCAGGATGTTTTGTGATACAGGATCCTTGTCAGCAATCTTGAGGTTTGTGCAGCACTCAAAACAAAACAGTAAAGAACAACTCTGCAGCTGTTAGCAGAAATACAAGTATTTCCATTGAAGGTTCCATGCCTACAACTTAATGTGCCCAGGACATGTACAGCAACTTTATCTCCTATGGCCTTCTTTTCTTTCTTTCTTTCTTTCTTTCTTTCTTTCTTTCTTTCTTTCTTTCTTTTTTTTTTTTTATAATACTACAGAAATTATGTAGCATTCAGTAAGAGCATTATCTCTGTTTCCAGCAAACCCTATGACGTTTCTCCCCATCTTCTCACCCACCTACCCCATACCCTACATCACATACCTTGGCTCTTCCTTCTCACTGACTTCCCCTTTCATATCTATAAATACGAGTGCATGCTTTTTCCTGTCTTGAACAGTATCTGTGCTCATCATGATCAAGTTGTCCATGTTTTAATAATTTTACTCTAAGTCTTCCGTTGCACTCGGACTAGACCTACTGACCACATGTTACATGGATTCCCCAGATTTCTCTACTGCTGGCTGCTCCTTACCTCTAAGTCAAGAACAATTGTTGTATCTACCTGGCACACACATCCGGTATTTGGCAAGGTGTGTTTCAAGTAAGAAGTCTCACCAAAGCCAAAAGTTGAGAGAGAGAAAATACATCTTATTTGAAATATTTCATGAGCTGGGTCTACCGTCCATTTGCCACATCTCTTAGGGATTATTCTTATCAGGTCAACAGATTTTGAAGAAATCTTTTTTTGGTGGAAGTTGCTATCTTTAAGTAATGGGAGATGTGAAGCAACAATCAAGGAAAGTGACATTGGGGATCACAATGCAGGAGTACAGGTTCTACTTGGAAATCAGGAAGGAATGTAAGCCTTTGAAGGGAAGCACAATTTATCCTGAAATTTAGTTCTGCAGTTTATGGCAGCTGTTGAAGCTTTTCTTTCCCCAAGGCCTAACAAACATTGCTGCTTTTACCTTGAACTTTTCATAAGAACAAAACCAGCATCACTCTTTGGCAAGTGACAATAGCAAAAAATACTTTGGAGGCCCATAAAACTGTATAGGTGACATCAAGTATCACATGTGCCTCTGACCAAGGCTGTCCTTGCTTTTTACCTCCTTCTTACTATACCAGCTTGGCCTTTTCTTTGAAGTCTGTGGGTACTACTCTTCATTGTGTATACTTGAAGATGGGGTACTGGCAAGGTCGTGCATATGTGGGGTGTAGACTGAGATTCTTCCTGCATTGTCTCACTTGAGACTAAGGATAGTTTTATATGTGTGGTGGCAGAGATGGAGTAGGAGAAGAAGGGCCTGTAAACTACTGGTCTCTACATGTCCTGCTGTTACCCAGCCAAGTCCACAGCAAGAACAGATGGAACCATCAAGTGAGAGAAACAGCACAGACCCAGAGGAAAATTGGCTTGCCACCTGCCCAGTTAAGAAGCCAAATGGGGCATCTACCCAATGTGTATTGGATCAATGGTGTTGGAAACCTCCAAATGGAAGGCTTATTGTTTTCTTAGGAGGCATTTTAAATACCCAAGTGTAGCCAGCCCATTGGAGCTAAATGAATAAGCTGTTGTGAAGGGCATGGAAAGGCATGGAGATAGGGATGAAGCAGGGTGTGCTAACTGGTAGAAACAGCACTCTTATCTTTTCTCTTCTTCCTTTATGCACCTGCAAGATAATAGCATATGTACTCATTCAAGCTGAACTATTGATGGCGGCTTAGTGCGGCCATGCTGCCTTTCTACTTTTTAACTAATTCTAGTAAGATTTGCAGTGTTATCGCTGCACGGCCCAACCCCCTGAACCTGTCAAATAACTCAGCTCACAATGCGTATTAATCTGGGATGTGTGGTTGGAAGAATGAGCTGATAAGTCCATCTTCAAGATGTGATAAGTACAGAGTATTTCTAATGGATGACTATTGTGTGAAACATCTGCAGAATCACCAGGACTAGGGATCTTTAATTAAAACACACACACATATACACACAAAAGATAATGAGGAGAAAGGGAAGATCCTTCCTGTATGTGGTTTCTAGCCCCTGCAAATAAGCTATCTTTTGCTGTATTTCTGCTAATTAAATATTGCATCAAAGTCTCTTACTGATCTTGAAAGGAAAGGTGCCATTAACACCTTCTTTAATTTATATATGATTTCTTTGTGTGTGTTATAGTAATTTTGAATAATTTAGCATAAATCACTCATAAATACAACATTGAAGCTAGCCCAGTTTCTTAAGAGGTGATTTTTTTTGTCATATTGGAGAGAAAAAGATGTATTTTCTTATAAAAGGATAGAATAAGGGCAGTAAACAGATTTCTTAAAACTGTGCTCTGAAGCTAAACTGCTAAGTTAAATAATCATTCCTGAACAATGGGAAAAATTCTTAAGGAGTAATTTTGCCCAGGAGAATTTGGTTGAAAGAGCAAAGTCTCTCACCACATATAAGCCTGTGATCTACACCCTAAGGGCCCCATAGCTTCTCACCATGGATTCCCTACTTCCAGTTGTTTAAGAAGCACAGGGTTTCACACACCAAAAGAGAAGAGATGCACCTTGGAAATTTTAGTATCCTTGGGGTCCACAGAGACCACGGAGCTTTCATCTGCTCCTTATTAGTTCAAAGTAAAAACCTCCTTTTGCTCTTTGCAAAGGTCAGGGTCAGTAGATATTTTTGTAAGGGGCACATCGGAAATGAAGAGACAAGCCTGTGCACTGACAAAAAAAAGTTTCTAAGAATGAGCTGATGAGGGAAAAAAAAAAAGCAAAGGTTACAGTCCCAGAATCCTTCCTGAGGCAAAAAAGACAAGAAGCCCAGACTGGGCAAGGACAAGATGGCTGATGAGGTAGCAAGGGATTCTTCATTTATTGGAATTTCCTGTGTGAAAGCTATTGCCAAGAGAAAAAGGAGATAATGCAAAGAAGGGACCTAGTGTTACTGACCCCTCTCCTTCTCTACCCACAGGACATCCTTTTTTCTAGGGGATCCCTGTTTAAAGATAATATTATGTGTGTGCAGTAGGAGATAAAACAGTGATAATACCTGGCTCCTTCAAAAACATGTGGATGCATTGAAAAGCAAACCATCCTGATGCAGTCTGTAGTATTAACCTCTAAAGATGTTCTCTGAGTGGAACACCATATATTCATCACTTTTATGTCCTTCCTGCCTTTCTCACCTAAATTTAAAATACAGTGCTGCTGGCTCAAATTGTCTCTATTTTCCATGTCATAGTAGACATTTTGGTTCCAAAAGAGGGAACCGACCATTGCCTAAAATGTGAGCTGAGAAAAGACAATAGCAAAAGTTATGCTAAAGAAAATCCCCAAGGCCTCACTCAACCCTACACAGAGACCTAGATAACTAAGGAGTGCTGAGAGGAGTCATCCCTCTAAGAGCACAGTGATTGCCTAGTCAGTACCAAATAGTCATTCTAAAACATGCATACAGATAACATTATACAGATGGAACAGGTTGTATTTATGTACTTAGGAATACATATGCATATACATATATACATGAAGTAGCAATTCATGAAAAGATGCCACAGGTTTGAAAGGAAACAAAGGGATTTATAGAAGGGCTTGGAGGAAGGAGATAGAAAAGGGGAGTGACATAATTGTGTCATAATCTCAAAAAATAAAAAAATTAAAAAGTAGTCATAGTCATGTTTGATCTAACAGTAAGGCGTTCTGCGAAAGATAGAGTCATATATGGTCCAACCTTAAGACATGTGGGAGCAGTAATGAGTGGTTTTTAAGGTCTGTGGATGAGGAGCAGAAGATGAAGAGTAGAGTGTAGAGCAGGGAAAATGTTGTATGTTGTCTGAGGTTCACTTTTCTTGTAGGCTTATTTTATGTAATGTGAACCCTAATAATACAGGCCTGAAAAAAACCTGATATAACTCATAAGTTTCGTGAGAAGAAAAAAAAAAACCACTGACTTTATAGTCTTGTTTTTCCATTGAAGCTATACAGTTAAAGGAAATTCCAGAGAAACTATGATTTAAAAAGACAATTATAATATTTGATTTACATTGCTTTTTTCCCAAATAACTTTAAAACTTTTATTTTTCTCTAAAGATGCTCATTCTACATTTATATGTAATTTATCTTCATATTAAAAGTTTTGTATACCTCTGAGAGTTTATAACCTGGAATCATTTTTTTTTAATCTGCAATGGAGTTTCTTTTTAAAATTATATTTGTTCTAGATCCTTTGAAATTAAGATTCCGTGTTCTACATTGCCTATACTATACTAGCTCATCAAAAAAAAAAAAAAAAAAAAAAAAAAAAGAGAGAGAGAGAGAGAGAGAGAAATATGTGGCAGTTTCTTCTGAGAGTATATAGATGACAAATAGAATTTGACTAATATTTTTTGATAAGTAAAAATATGGCTATTCTAAGAATTGTGCCTGTTACTAAGACAATTTGGATGAAGGGAGGGTATTGACAGATGCTGACCTGGGACAGGTTTGTATGAATGTGGTACTTTATGAACCAGCATCCTTTTCTGTAGGAAAGGACAGGTCATATTTGAGGTCTGTAAATGTCTCTTTACACTGGTTTTCTTTCACATAGAACAGATGCTTGTATACCCCTGCTTCCATTTCATGTTTGTACTGATTTCATTTTCAGGTAAGTAAATATCTCACAGTGGACTCTTCTCTCCCCATTCTTCTCCCTTTGGTTGATGTTTTTCTTTAATGGGATTTTGTCTTTATAAATTACCTTTTCCTCAGTAAACAAACTGGTTGCAACTTTGTGCAAAAAGAAAAAAGACAAGCCACACACAAAGCAGCAACCCTTGGGAAAATACAGAACAAACCCCTCAAATATTTTAATGTCTACTTCTGTAATGTGCAATCTTTATTTGCAACATTGCAACTGTGATAGTAATGAAAATAAGCCTTTTGGAAGATTTTCTGATTTTAGTCATCATAATTCAATCCTTAGGTATAATTTCTCTTGTACATACCATCTACAAGAAATTTGTTAATCAGACATTTATACACTGGTAAGCATTAGTAACCATCTGGCTGGAACACAGAAAGTGGGAGTTTATAATTTCTTGGTTTGCATTTTAAGTGTTTTCCATAGACATTTATTTATATTCGCTATAAATCCTTCCTTATTAACTACATAATGTTAGCTAGCCAGAGGTAATCAATTACTACCACGTTAAATCCTAGGTCTACGTTCTTGTATTACTACTTTACTCCTTCAGCCCTGATGAGACCCACTTATTGTCACATCATTTAAACACTACAATGATGATGAAGTTAATTTACGAGCATGGAATCTAAGAATGAATGGGTCTATGTAAATGTAAAGATTGTTATTTTATTCTAAACTAAGGAGTGTCCCAAGTCAATAAATACTATGATACATTGTTGAATTTATTGTTCTAGTCCTAATGGCACACACATTATATTGTCAATTTTAAGTCACTGGGCAACTTGTTCCAAAATACTTCCATTCATCATATTGATGGCGATGTTAATCAAATTGACTATGCTTAACAAACAGGCCTGCTTCATTTGCGTTATATTGCTTTTCTGCCTATGGGGACCATTTACACAATTAACAAAAGCAGATTCAGTACTAATAAAGGAAACAAATGAAGATTTATTCATAAACCTCAAAAGAATTGTAATAATTTAATTAAGGTATACGGTACTCTTGGAACAAAATTGATAAGATAAAGGGGAGAAGAGTTTGTGAGAAATGAAGAGAGTGGTAAAGTAGCTGTTAGTGAATTCTTTTGCTTTTGTAAATTTCATTGATTTAATCTCAAAGAACAATAGTCAGGAATCCATTGAAGATAGAAGTTAGCACTTGGGGGAGAAGGAACACACAAAAAAAGATAGATCAATCAAAATGCGCAGCTTGTCAAATATTTGAAAGATATAAGACAGCCAGAAGGGAGAACAACAGTGTGGGGTGGTATGAGGGGATAAAAGAAATACTTAATGAGATGAAACCAAGGAGAAAAGAAAAATTCAAAGTGATGATCAAGTAATGTTTCCTGGCGGCCTCAGATTACACATTCCTAAGTGATGCTAGACACCCCACTGAGATGTTTTGCTTTAAAGTTTTATTCTTAGCCATTACATAGGAAGCAAAGCTTCCTAAACTATGATGTGAATGAAGCATAAATGCTTGTGAAGATTGTGAGCTCAGCTAAAATGTAGCAAACCTTTGGGGGACATACAATAGTGTCATAACATTCAAGCCTCCTTGGAAACACTGAGATGTGTCAGTTAGTCAATAAGCCAGACACTACAAGTAATTCAGAATAATTTGTGGTGGGGGGCGGCATTCCCTCAACTGAACAAAGGTTGGGCTGACTAGGTCCTTCTAATTCCAGTAGTTGAGAAGGAAGTTCTACCCATTGCCATACCGTGGGTGGAGAAACAATTATATGTCATGTTCATGTGCATGACATCATATACATTCGATTTGGAAACAGTTGCTATGAACCATTTGAAAGGCTCACTCAGCTTTGAAGCACTCATCTGACTATTTGTACAGGTCAATGGAGGATGTTGTTTAGGAAATCTCCATGGAGGTGGACTAATACAAGTAACAAGATATTGCACTTGTGCAAAAGGAATAAAATATAAGCAAAATATGTTGGTGGGAGGCCATTATGAAAGCAGAGCTCATTCTGGAGCACCACAGTAGTATGGAATTTACGAATTTGGCATGTTTAGTGCTCTAAAGCATTCTAATTGCTTAAGAGAAGAGACTTTGGCACAAGAGGAATATAAACTATTATATTTTTCTTAGAAGTAAAACAAACTTTAGAAAGCAATAGACTTCGTGAAGACGGCTATCTGAAGGGAGCATTCCATATAGTGGAGTAAGAACTGAACTGCAGAATCTTAGGAAAGCTAAACACTGCTTTCCCATCACTCAGCATCAAACTGGTGCTAAGAAACTTTCTTTGAACCAAGGTTTAGCTATTAATACCAAAGGAACATACTGAATAGAACATGTCAGTATTTAAATACATAACATGGCACAATTGTCTAAAATTCCTTTTGAATTGAGGGAGAGCAAAATGTAGCACTATGCATGAGCTAGTGACTTTGAGTGTGAGAAAGTTCACTGGAGGTTGATATTGATGTATGACTATGTGGCTAATCCCAGTTTCACGTGATTAGAGTGAGGGAATCCATCCTCAAAACTGATAGATTTCTTTTGTTACTGTATCTTGGCTTTGATAATTGTCTTAGTTGGGGTTTCATTGCTGGAAAGAAACACCATGACCACAGCAACTCTTATAAAGGACAACATGAATTGGGGCTCACAGGTTCAGAGGTTCAGTCCATTATCATTACAGTGGGAAACATGGCAGCATCCAGGCAGGCATGGCACTGGGAAGGCTGAGAGTTCTACCTGTTGTTCTGAAAGTGCTAGGAGAAGACTCACTTCCTGGAAGCTAGAAGGATGGTCTCATGGTCTCAAAGTTCACCCTCACAGTGATACACTCCCTATAACAAGGCTGTACCTACTCAAAAAGAGACCATACCTCCTAATCATGCCACTCCCTGAACCAAGCATATTCAAACCACCACAATAGTTTTTCTTCCAGTGATATGGTGGTTTGTGGTCAGCCACATTTTATGGACAATAATGCAACTAACATGAAATACATGCAGCAATACTGAGCTACACCATCTTTGATGGAGGTTAGATGTCAGGTTTGGGAAGAGTATCTAATAATATTGATGTTATACCTAAGCTAAACAGTTTCTCTTTCTGTTTATAATTCAAAACACTATGTTTTAGTGTGAAACAATCTCATTTTATAATGATTGTACCTTTTCTATCACATACACACAGAAAGAGAAATGTCTTAAGGATACGTTAGTATAGAGTTCTGTTTAATAGGAGAAACCTCAAAATGAGTAGATAGGGGTGTATTACGCCAATCACTGAATTCCCCTTACCTTTCAACATACCTATTTTCTATAGTGCTTGCTATTTAGCTAAATTTCTTCTATAATAAGAAGTGAAATAAAATCATATACTTACACTTGTGACATTGTACTATGTTTTTGTTAAAGTAAGAAAGACAATCATGGTTCTAGAGACCTGCGTTTATTTGTATGAGGAAACAAGGTAGAGTCAGACATGCCTTAGACTGTCAGACATGTCTTAAGACTGTTTGTCTTAAGAAGAGACTTCATGGCAGATAGTAGAAGACTCAGTAACTAGATCCTAAGTTCATTATGGCAAGTACTATAACTGAATCATCCTTGATTACTTACTGTAAAAAAAATTACAGAAGTGATCAGTGTTACTTTGTACATTTGAAAGATGAGAAAACTGAGACTGAGACAGGTCAAGAGACTAATCCTGATTTACATACAGATGATTTCACTTCATGTCACTATTTACTACCTCTGAAGCCTCCATCACTTCCTCTAAGATGGATGACTCTTGGAAAGTAGAATGATGCAAAAGATGTAGCTCTAATTATAAAGCATTTGTTAGATATGTCTGCTTTGGTTTTGCCAACAATGCTAGAAAAAAAAAAGCTGAAGTTTATACATTTCTCAAGACTCGTTTTAAATGCCATTTTGTGTACAAAACCATGTAAACTCCTTATCAGAACTAGTTGATTCTCACCTGTGTCAATATGACTTTAAGCATTTTTAATATAGTCTTTGTACTTTCCTATGCCTAGTTTTTCTTTTAGGCTAGAGTTGGTCAATAATATAATTATTGGCACCACTTGGATATATAAATGAAATGGAATGAAATTGAAAATGTAGCTCCTTAGGGGCATGTTAGTCATAGATCTAGGGTACAATGGCCACATGGTTTTGGCATCTGTATTTACAATATAGACAAGGACACCTTCAGCATCGCATAAAGTCTGCTGACTCAGGCTGCTTTAGGCCAGCCAATGAAAAATGGTTTAGGCACAGTCCTCTCTGCTTTTACATTTTATTAAAATGTAGTCATGCTTATTTGCCTTGGGTCTTTATGCTTTTGTACCATAATTAAAATTTGACAATTCTGACATATACTAAGTGGCCCACTAAGTGTAGAAGATAAACAACCTGGCATTTTCAGAAAGAATTTGTAGGTTTTCAGTCTAGATTATGAAATGTTAGGTTCTTAAGTCTCCAAGTAAGCTCTTTATTTTTGGTCATTTTGCATTAGGTTGGCCAATGATAACCAGTGTTTCTAGAAGTTGGTAAGTTTTTAAATTTGTTCAACCATAGCATTAAAGCCACCAAGTGTAAGTAAGTCAAAACAACAGGCTGAGTACCTAAAGCCTATGCATTAAACAAGAAGGCATGCCAAAGGTGGCTCAGGAATAAAAGACAGTGTTTGCTTGGTATATAGGACTCTTGAGTTTAGACAATAACTTTGAAAGGAAAAAGAATTAATAAATAAGTTCAAAGAAGATAATAGGGCTGGAGAGATGGCTCAACAGCTAAGAATACTGATTGTTCTTCCCGGGGTCCTGAGTTCAATTCCCAACAACCACATGGTGGCTCACAACCATCTGTAATGGGATCTGATACACTCTTCTGGTGTGTGTCTGAAGATAGCTACAGTATCCTCATATAAATAAAAACAAATCTTTTAAAAAAGATAATAGACAGAGAGATAGAAAAACAGAAAGAAGAAAGGGTAGAAAGAAACAAAGAAAAAAGACAGATGGAAAAATTAAGGACTAAAAGAAAGAATAACAGAATATACTACATGCTTAATGCTACCAGTATTCAACACAGATCCATCAAATAGACAATGAGGTGCTGGCTTTACACCATCACACTGCCTCTTGATCCTCTGGAATCCTTACTTTATAAGTCAGAAACTACAAGTGATAATGATCCAGGGACCATTTTCCATGTTGGTTAGTCTTTGTTTTCTAAATATGGTTTCAAACTATGCATTCTTCATTTAAAAGCCATCTCAATGCACAACATTTCCATTCCTTTCTCTTACACTGCTGTGTAACTGCTATATCTCCTCCAGCTACCATGCTGGCTCCCCTCTCCATTCTACGCTCCCATTTCTTTCTCATGAACCTGCTCAAGTCTCATTGATCCAGAGCTTTATGGTTGCTATGCTCCCCACCTGGCACAAATCAAATTCTATGTGTGGTTCTTCAGCATGGACACCTTCTCATGTATAAGTAGCCACAGCCTTCTGGCTGTCTATAGTTTCGTTCTGTTCATATTCAAAGTGGATCTCTGTTTAGTTTCTTCAAGGCCATGTTTGCTTTTTCTCTCATTTGAGGCAGACACTCATACTCCATCTCTCACTTTACTGTGATGTCATAAAATAATAAATTCACTTTAATATAATAAATTCACTGACCTTATGATGTACCATCTACATTAAAAAAGAGTCCTCAGAGTACAGGGTATTTTTGTTGGTGATGTTTATGAGAATTCTTTAATAGTTTGCAACTATAATCTCTATACTTTTCTCTAAGTATTTATGCTCTTATTTCTCATATCTTAAGGCATCAGGGATGAAGTAACTCGTTAAACCTACATAGTACCAGTTTATGACTTTCCATGAATTTACCCTCTCCCTTGAATAATAAGGGAATTATTTTTGAAATCTAGATATATGCAGACCACATACATATATCTAAGTAGCTCACAGAATGGGGGTCATGGCTGAAGGTATAGAATAATAAAATTTTGCCTTCTGCCCCTTACCTGGTCCTTGTGGCTAGGGCAGACACTTAGCTGGTTAGCTCCTGTGAGGACACTGTGTCCCAAGACATCCTAGAGGGGCCACTGAACTCAGAGCAGCAGTTAAGAACAATCGCCCACTGCCCTACACCCCAAAGCTACAACTGGGAGCAGGCGGTGCTCAGGACACACCAAGCACCTGAACCACCCCCGCGGAATACCACTCCCCTTCTGTCCCTCGCCTGGTCCTTGCGGCTGGGGCAGACACCTAGCTGGTTTGCTCCCGTGAAGACTCCTTATACTGAGACTTTCTAGAGGAGCCATGTACCCAGAGCAGTGGACACCTAGCTGGTCTGCTACCATGGAAACACCATATCCTGAGACATCCTAGAGGAGCCATTGGGCTCAGAGCAGCTGGAGCTCAGGAACACAGGATCATAGGATCACAGGATCACAGAGACATCTGGACCCTGAAGAGTTCTGACAAAAACACGATAACTGGAAAGGCAGGTTCCAGTCAGAGACAGTGAGTGCAGCAGGTAGCACTAGAGTTAACCAGATGGCAAAAGGCAAGTGCAAGTACGTAAGCAACAGAAACCAAAGTTACTTGGCAAAATAAAAAGCCAGTTCTCCCACCATAGCAAGCCCTGGACACTCCATCACACTAGAAAAGTGGGATTCAGAATTAAAGCCACTTCTCATGATGATGATAGAGGATTTTAAGAAGGACATAAATAACACCCTCAAAGAATTAGAGGAGAACACAGGTAAACAGGTAAAAGCCCTTAAAGAGGAAACACAAAAAAATCCCTTAAAGAATTGCAAGAAAAGACAACCAAACAGGTGAAGGAATTAAACAAAACCATCCAGGATCTAAAAATGGAAGTAGGAACCAATAAAGAAATCACAAAGGGAGACTACCCTAGAGATAGAAAACCTAAATAAGAGATCAGGAGACATAGACATAAATATCACCAACAGAATACAAGTGATAGAAGAGAGAATGTAATGTGCAGAAGATACCATGGAAAACACTGACACAAATGTCAAAGAAAATGCAAAAAGCTACTAACCCAAAACATCCAGGAAATCCAAGGCACAATGAGAAGGCCAAACCTAAGGATAATAGGTAGAGATGAGGGGGAAGACTCCCAACTTAATATCAACAAAATTATAGAGGAAAACTTCCTTAACCTAAAGAAAGAGATGTTCATGAAGTTCATGAATATACAAGAAGCCTACAGAACTCCAAATAGACTACACCAGAAAAGAAATACCTCCTATCGCATAAAAATCAAAACATCAAATGTACAAAACAAAGAAAAAATACTAAAAGCAGTAAGAGAAAAAGGTAAAGTAACATATAAAGGCAGACCTATCAGAATTATACCAGACTTCTCACCAGAGAATATAAAAGCCAGAAGATCATGGACTGATATCATACAGACCCTAAGAGAACACAAATGCCAGCCCAGACTACTATACCCAACAAAACTCTCAATCACTATTGATGGAGAAACTAAGATATTCCATAACAAAACCAAATTTACACAATATCTTCCCATAAATCCAGCACTTCAAAGGATAACTGATGGAAAACTTCAATACAAGGAGGGAAACTACTTAGAAAAGCAAGAAAGTAATCTCCCAACAACCCCAAAAGAAGATAGTTACACAAACATCATTCCAAATCTAATAACAAAAATAACAGGAAGAAACAATCATTTTTTCTTAATATCTCTTAATATCAATGGACTCAATTCTCCAACAAAAAGACATAGACTATCAGACTGGATACATAAACAGGATCCAACATTTTGCTGCATACAGGAAATGCACCTATGTGAAAAAGACAGATACTACTTCAGAGTAAAAGGTTGGAAAATAATCTTCCAAGCAAATGGTTCCAAGAAACAAGCTGGAGTAGCGATTCTAATATCAAATAAAATTGTTTTTCAACCAAAAGTAATCAAAAAAGATAAAGAAGAACACTTTATAGTCATCAAAGGAAAAATGTACCAAGAGGAACTCTCAATTCTGAACACCTATGCCCCAAATGCAAGGGCACCCACATACATAAAAGACACTTTACTAAAGCTTAAAGCATACATTGCACCTCACACAATAATAGTGGGAGATTTCAACACCCCACTCTCAGCAATGGACAGATCATGGAAACAGAAACTAAACGGAGACACAATGAAACTAACAGAAGTTATGAACCAATTGGACTTGACTGACATCTATAGAACATTTCATCCTAAAACAAAATTTTTCTCAGTACCTCATGGTACATTCTCCAAAATAGACTATATAAGTGATCACAAAATAGGCCTCAACAGATACAAAAAGATTGAAATAATCTCTTGTACCCTATCAGACCACCATGGACTAAGACTCGTCTTTAATATGGACAAAAACAATGGAAAGCCCACATACACATGGAAACTGAACAATGCTCTACTCAATAATAACTTGGTCAAGGAAGAAATAAAGAAATTAAAGACTTCTTAGAATTTAATGAAAATGAGGACACATCATATCAAAACTTGTTGGACTCCATGAAAGCAGTACTAAGAGGAAAACTCATAGCTCTAAGTGCCTACAAAAAGAAACTGGAAAGAGCATACATTAACAACTTGACAGCACACCTGAAAGCATTAGAACAAAAAGAAGCTAATATTCCCAAGAGGAGTAGACAGCAGGAAACAATCAAACTCAGGACTGAAATCAACCAAGTTGAAACAAAAAGAACTATACAAAATATCAACAAAACCAGGAGCTCGTTCTATGAGAAAATCAACAAGATAGACAAACCCTTAGCCACACTAACCAAAGGGCACAGAGACAGCACTCAAATTAATAAAATCAGAACTGAAAAGGGAGACATAAGAACAGAAACAGAGGAAATTAAAAAAATCGTCAGATCCTACTACAAAGGCCTATACTCAACAAAATTGGAAAATCTGGATGAAATGGACAATTTTCTAGATAGATACCAAGTACCAAAATTAAATCAGGAGTAGATAAACCATCTAAACAGTCCCATAACCACTAAAGAAATAAAAGCAGTCATTAAAAACCTCCCCACCAAAAACAGTCCGGGGCCAGATGGTTTTAGTGCAGAATTCTATCAGACCTTCAAGAAAGACCTAATACCAATTATCTTCAAACTATTCCACAGA
Source organism: Arvicanthis niloticus (assembly GCF_011762505.2). NCBI lineage: Eukaryota > Metazoa > Chordata > Mammalia > Rodentia > Muridae > Arvicanthis > Arvicanthis niloticus. The sequence continues at coordinate 22,006,648 of NC_047673.1, read as the reverse complement.
ATAAAAACAGAAGGAACAATACCCAATTTGTTCTATGAAGCTACAATTATGCTCATACCTAAGCCTCACAAAGACCCAACAAAGAAAGAGAAATTTAGACCAATCTCTCTTATGAATATTGATGCAAAAATACTCAATAAAATTCTAGCAAACCGAATCCAAGAACACATCAAAGCAATCATCCATCATGATCAAGTAAGCTTCATCCCAGGAATGCAGGGATGGTTCAATATTCGAAAATCCATCAATGTAATCCACTACATAAATAAACTCAAAGAAATAAAACCACATGATCATCTCACTAGATGCTGAGAAAGCATTTGACAAAATTCAACATCCCTTCATGTCAAAAGTCTTGGAAAGATCAGGAATTCAAGGCCCATACCCGAACACAGTAAAAGCAATATACAAGCAAGCCAGTAGCCAACATCAAACTAAATGGAGAGAGACTTGAAGCAATCCCACTAAGATCAGGGACTAGACAAGGCTGCCCACTCTCACCCTACCTATTCAATATAGTACTGGAAGTCCTAGCCAGAGCAATTAGACAACAAAAGGAAGTCAAAGGGATACAAATAGGAAAGGAAGAAGTCAAAATTTCACTATTTGCAGATGATATGATAGTATACTTAAGTGACCCTAAAACTTCCACCAGAGAACTCCTAAACCTTACAAACAACTTCAGCACAGTGGCTGGCTATAAAATCAACTCAAACAAATCAGTAGCCTTCCTCTACTCAAAGGATAAACAGGCTGAGAAAGAAATTAATGAAATGACACCTTTCACAATGGTCACAAATAATATAAAATATCTAAACAAGCAAGTGAAAGATCTGTATGACAAGAACTACGATTTTCTGAAGAAAGAAATCAAAGAAGATCTCAAAAGATGGAAAGATCTCCCATGTTCCTGGATTGGCAGGATTAATTTGGTAAAAATGGCCATCTTGCCAAAAGCAATCTACAGATTCAATGCAATTTCCATCAAAATTACAAATCAATTCTTCATAGAGATAGAAAGAGCAATTTGCAAATTCATTTGGAATAACAAAAAACCCAGGATAGTGAGAAATATTCTCAACAATAAAAGAAATTTTGGGGGAATCACCATCCCTGACCTCAAACTGTATACAGAGCAATAGTGATAAAAACTGCATGGTATTGGTACAGAGACAGGGAGGAAAATCAATGGAATAGAATTGAAGACCCAGAAATGAACCTGCACACCTATGGTCACTTGATTTTTGACAAGGGAGCTAAAACCATCCAGTGGAAGAAGGATAGCATTTTCAACAAATGGTGCTGGCTCAACTGGAGGTCAGCAGGTAGAAGAATGCAAATTGATCCATTCTTATCTCCTTGTACAAAGCTCAAGTCCAAGTGGATAAAGGACCTTCACATAAAACCAGATACACTTAAACTAATAGAGAGAAGGTGGGGAAGACCCTCAAATACCTAGGCACTGGGGAAAAGTTCCTGAACACCAATGGCTTATGTCTGAGATCAAGAATTGACAAATGGGAACCTCATCAAATTGCAAAGCTTCTGTAAGGGAAAGGACACTGTCAATAGGACAAAACAGCAACCAACAGAGTGGGAAAACATCATTACCAATCCTAGATCCTATAGAGGGCTAATATCCAATATATACAAAGATCTCAAGAAATTAGAGTCCAAACAAATAATCCTATTAAAAATGGGGCACAGAGCTAAACAAAGAATTCTCAACTGAGGAAACTCAAATGGCCAAGAAGTACCTTAAGAAATGCTCAACATCCTTAGTCATCAGAAAAATGCAAATCAAAACAACCCTGAGATACCACCTCACACCAGTCAGAATGTCTAAGATAAAAAACTCAGGTGATAGTAGATGCTGGCGAGGTTACGGAGAAAGAGGAACACTCCTCCATCGTTCGTGGGATTGCAAGCTGGTACAACCATTCTGGAAATCAATCTGGCCATTCTCCAGAAAATTGGAGATAGCATTACCTGAGGATCCAGCTATACCACTCCTGGGCATATACCCAGAAGATGCTCCAACATATAACAAGGACATATGCTCCACTATGTTCATAGCATCCTTATTTGTAATAGCCAGAAGCTGGAAAGAACCCAGATGTCCTTCAACAGAGGAATGAATACAAAAAATGTAGTACATTTACACAATGGTGTATTACTCAGCTATTAAAAATAATGAATTTGAAAAATTTGTAAGTAAATGGATGGAACTAGAAAATATCATCCTGAGTGAGTTAACCCACTCACAAAAAACACACATTGTATTTACTCACTGAGAAGTGGATATTAGCCCAAAAGCCTGAAATAGCCAAGATTCAACTAACTGACAATATGAAGCTCATGAAGAAGGAAGACCAAGTGTAGATGCCTCAGTCCTACTTAGAATGAGTAACAAAATACTCAAGGGAGCAAATATGGAGACAAAGTGTGGGACAGAATCTGAAGGAGGGGCTGTCTGGCAACCATTCTACCTGGGTATTCATCCCATGTGCAGTCACCAAAGGTAGACTGATGTGGATGTCAGGAAGTGTATGCTGACAAGAGCCTGTCTCCTTAGAAGTCTGCCAGAGTCTGACATATTCAGAGGCAGATTGTCACAGCTAACCACTGATCTGATCAAGGGTTTCCCAATGGAGAAGTTAGAGAGAAGACTGAAGGAGCTGAAAGAGTTTGTGGCCTCATGAGGAGAGCAACAATACCAACCAACCAGAGCTCCCTAGGGTCTAAACCACCAGCCTGGGAGCACATAGGGAGGGACCCCTGACTCCATCTGTATATTTAGGGGAGGATGGCCTTGTTGAGCATAGGTGTGAGAGGAGATCTTTGGTCCCATGAAGGCTGAACACCAAGTGTGTGTGTGTGGAGGGGGAGAATTTGAGAGTGAGGAGAGGGTAGGTGGAGGCACATCCTCATAGAAGCAGGAGGAGGGGGGATCAATAGGAGGTTCCTGGGTGGTGAGGAGAATAGGGTAAGGGTATAAAATCTGAAATGTAAATATAATATCCAATTAAAAAAAGAATAAAGGTATCCACCACCACAAAAAAGAACAAAAAAAAGACGAATAAAAATTTTTATCTGTGAAGAAACACACACACACACACACACACACACACACACACACACACATGCATGCATGGACTTAGGAAACCAAGAAGAGCAGTTTGTTTATCAGAAATGAAATGGTTTATCAGTTTAGCTAAATGCTAGAAAAATGAATGTTTAATGTTGGCATATTGCTTTGAGCAAAATGGTAGCTGAGAAGTGCTCTCCTTGTGGATGCTTTGTTACTTTGGACAGATAAAAAAATCTAATAGCTATTCTTCTTGTTCCTTCTTATAAGATTTTCTGTCTTTTCTTTTTTTCTTTCTTTTTTTCACCAGAAAAACAGAGGTTGTCCATAAATCAAGTAGAAAGGTTATAAGAAGAAGAATAAAGGATTCTCTTATGCTGGCGTCTCCTTTCACTTTTGTTCTCTAAATATATTGAAAGACCAGTTCTATTCCTTTCAATCATTTTTCTTAACTGAAGGGAAAAATAATCCCACTGTTATTTCAAAGAGTTGATTAATTTTTCGTAATCAGGTTTAGTGTTGAGGAACATTTTAAAAGCATTCAGTGCAGAATGTTCTTGCTGTGTAATTTTGTGTTGATGTCAATCTTCTAACTGCCATTGAAGTGGGACTAGAGACTCTGATCGTCACAATAGTTACACAAAAATATTCAGATTTCGTATTGGCTGAAAAGGGGTAATTAGGCCAAGAAATTTTAATACATGCAAAAGACAGAAATAAAATAAAAACAATAAAACAAAACTCATCATCATCATTATCAATAACAACAACAACAACAAAAATGAAGACCTGATTCTTTACAATGCAAACTATGAATGACTACCTGATGTGTTACAAATGCAGACAGGATCTGACAAACGATCAAAAGAAAGGTTATAATGAAGAGAAACACTTCTGACATAGGATAAAAATAAAAAGGGAAAGTATGTAGTGTCTTAGTCTCAGCTCTAGCACTCTCAGTGTTAGGTTTAAGGATTTGATAGCTAGAAATAAAAACAAGAGAAAACAAGATGGTTTAGCCTGTAAAGCATTCAGTGCAGAATGAATTTACTCGGCTGTGCAAACATGGAAACCCAAGCTTAGTCCTCAGAACCTATGACGGAAGAAAATTGGCTTTACAGGGTTCCTTGTTTTATACACAATCACTTGGCACATACCCACACATAGACATACAAAGATACATATAGACACATACAAAACCACACACAAATGCACACATACCCACAAACATTTTAAAAATAAAATTAAACATGTATCAGCTCATGGTCTATCTTTGAATTTTTTCCTTTGCCTGGTGTTTTCTTGTATAATTTCCTGGTGAAGAACGATGACATTGTTAAGTTCGTATCATTTGTGTAAGATGATGCAAGTCTGCATGCGAAGTAAGGCAGCCCTTGCCTTCTTCCCATCATCTCTAATTCTGTTTATTCCATCTCAACTTTATTTATTATTGTGTTTTAGCTTCCTAACATACCAGTTTTAGATTCTTAGTTGAGAATAATTAGAAATATTTATCAGGTACAGTGTGGTGTTTGGATACAAATATAAACTGTAAATTGATCAGATTAGGCTAAAGGACAAATCATTAACTTTATACAACTATCTTTTTTGTGCATTGAGAGCATCAAAGTCATTTCTAGCGCCTTTTTTGAACTATCCAGGTAAGTGTTATTCTAATGTGTTTCCCTTTACATGTTACTTGGGTTTTTCTCTTGCAGCTTTCAATACATTTTTTTTTTTTTTTGTAATGTATACTTTGTGTTTTAACCATGGTATATCATAGAGATTTTCTTTTCTGGACTTATCTTTTTTTGTGTGTGTGTTCTGTATGCTTCTTGTATTTTGTATTGGCAGGTCTTTCTTTAGATTAGGGAAATTTTCTTTCATGATGTTGTTGATAATATGTTCTTTGCCATTGACTCAGGATACTTCTCTCTCATCTATGACTATAATTAGATTTGGTCATTTTTCTAGTTTCTCACATTTTCTGTATCTTTCTTTCGTCTCTTTAATTTTTTCATATTCCTTGATATTCAGTCTAGGAAACATAGTTTATCTTTGAGTTTTTATACTGTAATTTCTAGTTGATTAATTAAATTATAAGATTTTTTTCTTTGAGTTTTCTACTTGAGTTATTTGGCATTTCATTTCTATCTTCATTTCAGTTTCAGATGTTTTCATTGTTTCTGTCTCCTTATTCAATTCTATTCTCAAATCCTGGATCATTATTTTCCTCAACTTTAGGTTCCTGTTTTCTGAGCATCATTTAGGCAATTATTCTTCTTAAGCCCGTTAAGAATGTCATTAAACCCCTTAAATGTCATTAAGCTTTTGTGTGTGTATGTGTGCCTTCTTTAAGCAACTTGAATTCTTTAATGATGTTTATTGTTGTCCTTTTGAAATTCTGTATCCTGGGTTTATTGAGGTAATTATCATTGCCAAACATTTGTACAGAATTGGTGGGCTTTAGAGAGAAGATACTGGTTTGATCTCATATTGTTTGTATTGTTATAATAAGATCTGAGATTGCAGACTTAGTTCTAAGTCTGATATGGTTAACTCAGGTTAGGACAGAAGAGAGAACATGTAGGCAAAGGTGGGATGATGTCAGGTGGGCAAAGGAGACTAGGGCTGGTGTACAGAACTGTGTCTCTTGGTCCAAGGCTAAAATGTTGGGGTAGGTTTGGTTAGGTAGAAAGGTTGGAATTAATGTGGTAGAGACATGGGTGTTTGGGGATATGTAGAGAGGGTTCTGACAGAAGTCTAGAGATAGGAAGGCATACAGATAGTAGTAGTCAGATATATCTGGAGAATTGAATGTGAGACCTAGGCTAGATCTTGTAGGTTTGTATTGTTGAGTAGATGGGAAAATCAGGGAGACTCACCTGGGCAGACCCTGGAAAAAGATTTGGGAGATCTGTGTGGAAAGGTTGGATGTTGCACAGAAGGGAACAGGCTAGACTCTGGGTATGCATATGAGAGATCTGAGTGGAGAGAGTAGATGTGTCACAGGATCTGTGGGTGCTAGCAATTTGGGTGAGTCTGGGATACACGTTCAGAAGGAAGTGGGACATCTGGATGGTGGAGAATTATGGTATAATTTAACTCACACTTTGATAATTTATTCATTGATTGGGTAAAAGAATAAAATTTCCAGGTATCTTTGCATTTAAATATATTTCTTTCTTAGAGCTAATGTTATTTGTAGTTGTTTCACATATTGGGACAGTATAGTATTGGTTGCAGATATAGGTACCAGTGTTGCATGCTCTTGCTGAATTAATCCTTTGACATTATGGAAAGCCTTCCTTTCCTTTCTGTATAGTTTTTATATTTACTTAAATTTGTTTTAGTTGATATCTATGTAGCTAACTAGTCTTGCTTACTTTTGATCTTGTGTTTTTGAAATATCTTTTTATATCACCATATTTTCAGTCTACATCTATATTTATGAATGAGATAAACTTTTTCTGCATCACTTAATCTTCAAAATATCTACAAGTATGTTACATATACAGACAGCCTATTAAAGAGTACACAATTTTTATATTGTTCATTTTAAAGGTGAATTATCATAGGACTCAAAACAAACCATCATAGAACTGTTTTTAAGTTTATAAAAACCAAAGGCAAATTGAGTTGAATGTTTCACATAATGAGTTTAGTGTATGAGTTTGTTATTAAGGTTATTCTTTTCTTATCTACATGATGTGGGCATAATTTTGATGCTGCTGTGTCATTGCTTTGTATGTGAAGCCAGTTATGTGAACCAAATCTTGATGTGCCTTAGGTCAGAAAACAAATCCTGCATGATGGAAACATTTTCAAGGTAAATAGGTCAGTTAGAGCAGATACTTGTATGAAATTACCAAAGTATAAGCTCGTCTAAATCTTACAAGATTAAACAAAGAACACTTTGTGGAATTGTTTTCAGTAACCAACATATTTTCTTTTAATTATTTAAATACAATCAGGATTCTTTATTTTTCAGACAGTAGAACTGATGTTCAGAAATGGCTAAGATCATTTTTTGACATGTAAACAATGCAATGAGTGATAAGCCAACATCAACTTAAATAAAAAGTAACTAATGAATATTTAGTATTGAGTTATTTTTGATGTAAACACACTGTCTACAAATGAGATTCAGAACTCTAAGCTTTGACAGAATTAAAGCATATTCATATATACATTTTGGACCTTTTCTATCCTTCCTTTGAAAGTATTTTTTTCTACTTGGAAAGATTTTAGATCAAAACCAGCTTTGCATAGCATATCTTTCTTGTTGAACTTCTTCAGAGTCATGTTATTACTAACACTCACCACTAAATAATATTTGATATATATATGCATAAGTGTATGTGCATGTGTGTGTGTGTATAGCCCCATGAAAGTTTATTCCCATAGCTTTGCCATGTTTAAAACGAGATGATTTCCATTAAGAAGGATTACTGTGTATTGAACCAATAGGGCAGTTACAAATGTAAGTAATGAAAGAAGACCTCAGAGTTTATATTTTGTCAATTAGGGGCTGCTTGTTTTCACATTACATATTATTATGACTTCATTTTTTTCCCCCTGTGGATCAGGAAAACAAGGCATTTGTCTTCATGGAAAATAATACCTGGTATTAATATAGGAATAAATCCAATTATTTTTCTTTGAAATACTATTTTGATATGTATGTTTGATTAGATGTTTATATAGTACAATAATATATTTTGAAAAAAACAATTTGTTTTAACTTTTGTTCTAGACTTGTTCTGCGTGAGTATTTGTTCATGTGTGTGATCATGAACACTAGTAGTAGAAAACAAAGAAGACATGAAATCAAAGTGAGCAGAGATGGAGGGAGAGGAGGAAAAGAATGCAGAGAGATGGAGAGAGAGGAGAGAGAGAGAGAGAGAGAGAGAGAGAGAGAGAGAGAGATCCTTTCATTTTGGAGGTTACAAAAATCCAATTGACCTTTTAAAAAACAGCTAATTGCCATGCACTCAGGTACTTTCCGTGTTCAAACTGGCAGTCAAATATCACAAGAAAGGTTATTCTTGTTATTTCCAAACCTACACAAACCAAGAAGTAGTGCATTTTCTTGGAGAGATCCCAATTAAGCTCATCATGGCTTTCTGTTTAATTAATTAATTACTTAATGTTTGTCAAGTGTTTTGAAGATGCTAAATGGAATATATGTGTTAATTACCATTATTTATGGAACGCAAATAAGATATTAATTCTTTTTATTTCCAGGCAGGTATAAACTCAAGAAATAGATGCCTTTCGTAGCTTAAGATGAACAACACAATGAGCATTTTGCATAAATTAAAAGGTGGGATGGGACTAGACCATACATCTTCCTCAATCTTTTTGCCTAGTATATATGTACTCTAAATTGATCAATAACAAGAGGTCTCTGTAGAATAAAACAAATTATATGTAATGTCTGCTGGTGTTTTACAGTATTCTTTGCATTATTAAAAAAAACCTTTAGAATTGTATGAGAACCTTGAAATTCTGCATGAATTTAGAAGGATTTAAGGCTGGTAGAAATAGAGAATTGTTTTCCCATGACACCTCTGGCTGAACATTTTTAATAAAATAGCTGCTTTACCATATCTTCCACTTTCACACTATTAAAGATAAAAGGCAAGTTCAGTCTGTTTGAGGTCAATTAGATTCTGTATCTCACTGACATACAGTGCTCACGAATACAGAATCAAAGGACTTGCTTGTGACTTGCAAAACACTCATGGAAGAGTTGAGAAAATGAAGGGCAACACTGACATCTAACAACTCCTAGGGTTTTCTCCAGACCTTGTCCTCCATTTATCACCAGAGATTTCAGACCCAAGAGACACCAGAATATGCCAGAAAAGCAATTTCTGAGACTTTGAAACATGTAATCTTTGTTATCAAACCTGGTGTAGCTGCAAATCACGTTTTAAATGTAAAATTGCAGAAGGGTTTCACAACCTGTAAATCTTTTCTTGTCATTTTATGTTTCTGGTGTTAAATTTTGCTGTGTTAATGTCATCCTTACTTGGTAATATTTACAGCACCTAAATCAATGTTGAGGACAGACAGAATATTGAAGGATCAACTCTACTTACTCCAAATACACTTTAATATTTTGACTGCCAGACCAGAGTTCAAGAAATAACCGCAGTAGAATGATAATGAGAAGTTTAACAGTTTTATGATGGCTGAAGCTGACTTTATGAAAGTTGATAAATTTCATCTTGTAGGTTTCAATTTCTCATTCCCTACCCAGAGATGGAGAATACATTGATACTGCATTTCAAATTGGCTAGATCAGAAGGAACAGCAGCTAAAATCCATTACAACCCAATTACACCCATCAGCTGAAGCTGTGTGCATTCACTCGTGAACATCAGCATTTAACCCATAAAGAGGAACTAATGAGAAATTTGAAAATGGAATCCACGCATCAGTAAGTTTGGAGAGATTTTCCTTGGATTAATGATCTGTCAGAGAATCTTCAGCATGCTGGAAAGCCATTCTGTTTCAGTTTGTTTACTGACCATGAGAGGAGGGCTTTTTTTCCTTCTGTCTACTCATCTAATATTCGCAACACTTCAGTCCTCATAGTCATTGAAAATATGTGGCGTGAGCATGAACATTGGAATTAAGGTATGTGTTGGTGGACACTGCCTGTTATTAAGTGGGAAAAATTATATTATTAGTATTTGATTACTACCTGGAGTCTCTAGAAGCAAGTTCCCTGAACAAATTCTTTCACTTCTATTGATACTCAGACAGTGACATCATTTTTATTTGAAACCTGGAAGTATGTCTGTGGTTGCCCATCTTAGCAGCAATTCAATGGTACAGAAATTTAAGAATGAGATGTTTTTATCTGAGATTGCATAGGTAGAAATAAATCTTTTACTTGCTGAGTGGCAATTGCTTCAGGATAAACAAAGCATTCCATATGGCGGCTTACAATGCAATAATTTTGTGTATATAATTTGTGAGTTAAACATTTAGCTTGCGAAACCTTAGTGCCTGTAAATCTTGAGCATGCGTTAGGATTTCTTTTCATTAATAAAGATCACTTGTGTCACTCTGTCTTGAGATATGGAAACTACAGCTATTAGATAAAACACATGTGTATGTGGAATGATTAAGCTCTGTCTTGCTATGACTCACAGGATGTGAGGCACTATGCTATCCATGCTTTGCATACAAGGTAAATGCATCGATTCTATTTGCAAATTGCACCAGGCAGGTTTCTTGCACTGTTTCCTGTAGTTGCTGGGGTGCTCATTCATGTAGCTGTGATTGTTGTGTAGTTTCTTGTGATCGTGATGCTTTTAATGGAAGTTAAAATGGTATGGAGTTAACGATTTTCATTCTTTTGCTTATTAAAATTTCAGAAGTTCGGTTTCTTTCTATTTGGAAATGTAAGTAGGAAAGAGCATGCAAGAGACTTTGAATTTTAGGTTTCTATGTATAAGAAGCCATCGGGAGGATTTCAGAGAAAGAAACACATTCTAGAAGACGAAATGTGGAAAACAGGAAGCCTGTTTTGGGGTGAGATAATCATGGATGATGCAAAGGTGACAGTGAGTTTTGTTGTATCTTAAATATTGGTCATAGTAGTAACATTAGGAAATGAGACACTTAGAGGTGTGTGCTGGGAGTAGGCTGGACACAACTTAGTTGAAATACCAGGGTTTTTATCTAAAATCAGTACTTTAACATTTTTATTAAAAGTTTTTAATTAGATTATGAATTTTAATTTATACATCTAAACGATATTGAAGAGACATGTTAGAAGACTAGCTTTTGTCACATATCTTCAAAGGTTGACATTTATTTGTGTATTATTCAATGTCAAAACAAAAAATATGTGTATGTATTTTATTTCATGTTTTCTTAGCTATGGACTATTCTATAAAAGCAGTGTAATAAAGGAAAATGTTTATTCTGGCTCACTGTTAGAGTATATATTGTAGTGTACTGAGAATATCATAGTGTTAGGAGTGTGAAAGATGTGACAACATGACATAGAATCTGTAGTCTGTAACTGTGATGAATGTTGGTGCTCAGACAGATTTCTTCTTTTGATTCAGTGTAAAGTCCAAGCTCAAGGAATGATCCTGCCCTCCTCTAGAGTAGGTCTTTCGCCTCAGTTGACCTAATCAAGATAATCTTTCACCGGCATCCACAGAGGCTAAGGTAATCAAGACAACCCTCACAAGTGTGCTTAGTTAGAGGTTTGTCTCTTAGATGATTTCAGATTTTGCAAACACATTTGTACAACTATCAGAGTATGGACTCTTCCGTCATGTAAGAATCCAGTACTTCCAGCCTGTTAACATCTGGAGAGAAATGTGGAAGCCTTCTATTATTTGGTCTTCTCTACTGGTCCTTATATATCAGATAATCACTATGTGTTAACGGCCACAGTAGCTAATTCCATGTTTTGGGTTTTGTTTCAACCTTCAACCTAATACATAAAACTCAAGGTCAGAATCAAGGTCTATTGAGTTCCCCATGTTTTGTTTGTTATTCTGTTTGGTTTTGATTTGTTTTCTCCCTTTCTACTGTTATCCTTGATGTTTGAGGAATACTGTTATCAGTTTTGTTTCTGTGACTTTGTCTTTGTCAGAGAAATCCATTTACAACAAGTTCTTTTAGTGTTTATTTGAGGAAGGCATGATTTCCCTTCTTTTCTCAAAGCTTTGGATGGGTCAAAAAGATCACAGATTTCTTTCTTTCTGTGTTTGAAAGATAAAGTGTTTCTGGCTGCTCTTACTTCCTGTGAGACACCAAACTCCCTTTCCCCTTCAGATGGTGGATCATTTTTCTCATGTTACTTCCAAGAACCTTTCTTTGTTTTTACTTTTCCAGAATTTTTGTTACACATTAGTATGCATTCCTTTAAGTTTCTTCTATGTGGGCTCTGCTAACTTTTCTAATGTATGGGAAGATATCTTTTAGAAAATACTAGAAGCTGTGCACCCAGGTGCCTTGCCTCATCCCTTACCTCCCCTCCTCTTGGGATTGCCAATAACACATTAATACTCACCTAATGAAAAAACATTCATTTTTATATTTCTCCACTTTCCCAAGTTTCTTTCTATTTTATTATAACTTTCTTTTCTCTTCATTCTGGTATGGAGTGTTTGTACTGCTGACTTGAAATTTTAATTATTATAGTTAAATGTTTTATTTGGTTTCTTTTAAACCTTTATTTAGTGAGCTGTTTTAATTTTATTTCAGTTGTTTCAACCATGTTTGCTACCAATTTATTTGGGGAATGTTTTTATGAGGGCTGCTTTAGAATTGTAGAAAATGATAACTCCTGTATCATCGTGGTATTGTCTTTTCCAAATGAGGTGGGAATCCTCAGAAGAATTCATAATTTTGCTCTATTATATTTTAATATTTTGGATAACATAAGACCCTAGACATTATCTAAATTTTCTGTATCAGTAGAGCTCCTATAATGCCACATTGATGGAGCCAGAGAGGGGCTACTTTGTTCTAATAGTGGAACTAAATTCTAAATGCCATGTTGCAGGTGTTTGATCACACTCTGAACCCTGAGATTGTGTTATTTACTGTAAAAAAAAAAAAAGCTTTAGTGTGGTTCAGCCCTTAGTACACATTTTTAATCCCTCTGTCTATAATAAGACATACCCTCACTATACCCACCTTTAATCTCAAACAATGATGGTAAAGTTAGTTTGTAGAAGGGAGCACCCATGTTTGAAAGTGATGGCTTGTTGAGTGGCAGACAAAGTGACAAATCAGAGAAAGATATGACAGAACAGGTTATGCCTAACTCTCAGGAGAAGAGAGAGAAAGAGGAGGCTGCTGAAGGGGCAGTGCAGAGAGGCAGAAGAGGCAGTTTTACTGGGATGGTGATGGAGATACAGGCTGCAGAGAGACAACAAAGTAGACATAAATGAAGACAGATGAACAAGAGAATGAGAATTAGCCAGCAGATTGGACCAGATTGCCAGAGTTAGTTGGAGGGCAAGCAGATCAAAAAGTCAGAGACCAAGAAAGGAGCCAGTGTAGCATGGAGAAGAGTTTGAGCCAGAACAGCTGAGTTGAATGAGCCAATAAGAATTGAGCCAGAGCTCAGAGAGAAGTAGGGAGGGCTGATCTTATTCAAAAGTAAGTCTCAGAGGCTGAAAACATTCAGGGCCTAGGTAAGACTCTACAGAGACTAAAAGCTTCCAGGACTAAGCCTAGGTTAGAAGACAAAGACAGTAAGTCTCTGACACAATTATTACCAGCAAATAAAAGTTAACTATTATAAAACTGCATTTCACCAACACTCAGGAGTTACAAGGGTCAATCTAATTGCTGCTGAATAGAGGAGATATTTCAGAATCCCTTGGTAGAGAAAGGAAAGGTGCCTTACTACTCTCGCCATGTAGGACTCACTGACACTGGAAGTTTCAGAGAAGCCATCTTTACCTCTGGATAATGGTTAACATGCTATTTTTCTATATGAGCTCCTCTGTTGCCATCATAATGAGGGGTGGAAGTTACCAAGTTACTACCGCCCATTGAAATCAGCTTGTTAGTATCGTAATCGCTTATTTCTCAAAGGAGATTTATTTGACTCTGTAGGTGTCAGTTCATGTAAAATTGGTCTGTTGGTGACAAATTTTGCCAAGTGGTTCTTAAGCCTTTAGAACTGGTTTGTGGGTAGACTGCAGAGACCTTTTTAGAAGTGTGGCCTAGAAAAACCTTTGAGGGATGAGGAACGTAAGTAGAGTTCAATGGTCCATTGTGGTGAAATCTTAGAAGATAAGACTGAAGAGGGAAACAAAGACACCAGAGGCCCAGCTCATGAGATATTTAATATAGGAGAACAAAGACATCACTGTAAACTGGATTAGGAGTCATTTAATTATTTTCTGGCAAAAAATAAAACTCTCAAATTTTATTCAGTCTGTGACCTGAGAATATGTGTGAAGTAAATATAAATTTAAGGATATAATTTGTTTATCAGAGAATGTAGTGTTCAGGCCATGAGTGCAACTCAGTTTTCTCATCCAGGTCACGGTAAGAATGAGCAAAATGTGGTGCAGAAAGATGAAGAAGACTGTGAAATTTAGTGAACAGCTCTGAAGTTTGGGACAATGAGATTATGTATGACAACATGTCTGTAATTGTTATGGCGATCATCATAATTAAAAAAACAAACCTAGTACTCTGTACTGGGACAATAATAATCGTATTCTAATAGAAAGATCACACTCAATGAAAGCCCCTGTTAAAGTGACTTTTATTTGCCTATTGTAATTGTCATTTCAGAGCAGTACTACTGAATTAACTCAGTTTCTAGTTCTTTCTGAATGCTGCTGGCTGGCTGATTCAACTCAGCTGTTCTGGCTCAAACTCCTCTCCCAGCTGACTGATTCAATCTGGCTTCTCTCAGCTTCTCACTGAATTACTCTGCTTGGCCTTAAACTAACTTTGATAATGTAATCTATTTACTTGATAGAGAGCTTAAACTGTTGAAGGAGTTTCCTACTCAAAACAGTTACCCAGGGAAATGTTTCCTCAGTCACCATACAAAGGGTAAGGCAACTGTGGTCCAATGGCTAGGGGCCAGTCTGAGCTAGCAGTAGCACCTGCTGGAGGTATTCACATGGCATTGGTTCTGCAGGCATGAAAGATGTAAAACTGAGGGAGTTTTGGAACTTGAGGGGAAATGAAAGAGGACCCACCCCCTTTTTTCTCTACAGAGCATCTGCAATAGCATGAACGTTTCTGAAAATTCATGCCCATATGGAGAATTAGCAAAGGTTTTTGAAACATACTTTTCTTTGCTACATAAAAAGAGTCAGGGAAGGAGATGAGAATGGGTGACATGACAACTGGTAATAATTGGCACAAACACCAACGATGTCATTTATTTGTGTCTCAAACATTTGTTCTCTTATTCCATGTAATAAAATTATACAGCCTTTCTCCAATTAAATGCTTCTATTGTCAGTTCCTTTCCTTCAACCTTCAGAGAGTGGGGGATGAAACCTCTTCTTTGCTTCAATATCAAGCTTTGTCATTCTCCGAACATTAACAGCAAAATTATTATCCTCAACTTTTAATTTGAATCACTCTTGTTAAAGTTAGGCTGGTTGTTTTTCATGTTTACCTCATTATGTTCATATGTTGTTCTTGAAATTGCATTTTTATTATTATTCAACATTAGGATGTTGGGATTTTAGCTTCCAATTTCTTTTTTTATTAACAAATTTTATTCTAACATGTATACAGTATATTCTAATTACTTCCCACACCCTTTCTTATTTATCTCCCACTCATGACAGATAGTTATTGTGTTTATTCTATGAGTCAAATTTGAGAAAATGGACACCTAAAAATATTTTACTGTGTGTATGTGTGTGTGTGTATGTATGTATGTATGTATGTGTGTGTGTGTGTGTGTTGTATGCATGTATGTATATGTATGGTTAGGGAGATATTCACTCCTGTGAAGACACATGTAGAAGCTAAATATTTGCATTAAGATGATGTTCTTTATCACTCTTAGGACTGTGTATGTTTTCTGGAAGGGTCTTTTCACTGAAACTGGAGCTCATTCTTTTGGTTGGATGGCTGGGAGCATCTGGAATCGATTGGTCTCTCCTGTCCGGTACTGAAGTAATCGACAATAAGACAACTTTCGGATTTTATGTCAGTGATCCCCATGTAATTCAACTTCTCATGCTTAAGCAACAACTTAGCTACAGCAGCAGATTCTTCTAGGCAACTCTGGGCTTTCTTTTGTCTTTTTTCCATGTCTTCCTTTTTTTTCCCTCTAATTTTCCAGAAACTACATTTTTTCTTACTTGTCCTATTGTCATAAATAACACCCATGATACAACATTGAATAAAATAGGAGTAATGAGTACACGTTTCCTTTGTTACCCATCTTACTGATTTTTGTTGGCTGCCTTTATGTCAACTTGATGTAAGCCAGAATTATTTGGAAGCCGGACATTTCAATTAAGATAATACCCCTGTGGGCAAGTTTATTATGGTGCATTTTTCTGATTGATGGTTGGTGTAGGAGATCCCAGATCACTATAGACTGAGCCATGCTTAGTTGGTGGTCCTGGGATTTATAATAAAGCAGACTGAGCAATGTACAAGGATCAATCTAGTAAGCATCACTCCTTCATGACCTCTGCATCAGCTTCTGACTCGAGTTTCTGTCCTTTGATAATGAACTGTTGATATGGAAGTGTAAATGAAACAAACTCTTTTCTCCTCAAGTCACTTTAGGTCATAGAGTTTAATCACAGCAATAGAAACCCTAAATAATAGAGTGATTAATTACTTAACTGTGGTTACTTAATATAAGTTGCTGACATTTTCATCTTGTTTTGTCCTTGTTTACAAGTAAGTCTTTTATAGTTTACTGCCTCTCTTGGATTTTTTAGGAATTAAAAAAATGTGTCATGTTATTTTAATTGAAATAATTTAAAGTATTTTTCTTAATATTCATACATGCACATGTGTTTGGAACAAATCTAATTTCAGTACCTTCCCTTCCAAATTCTCCCCTAGCCCTTCACTAATTTATTTCCTTTCCAACTTCATGTATGTACTCTCTTGCCCTTTCCATTCAATTTTATGTGCTGCCTACATATTTATTGGTGTGAGGCCATCTACTTCAGCATGGTAGCATTTCAGGGCACATTTCTGGAGGAAAATTGATTCTCTCTTCCCACAACAGCCATCAGCTGTCAATAGGTCTTCAGGTGGAGTGGGAATTTGAGTTCTTCTGCCATCTCTGCTAAGAATGTAGCTGGCTTGATCTTGTGCATGTTCCCCCGGCCACTGTGAGACCATATATTCAACTATATCACTGCAACCAACTACTCCACGCAGTTCTTAACATCTTTCAGTTGGTTCTTGTGTGATGATGCCTGAGTGTTGTCGAGGAGACAGATGATATTTACCATTTAGAAGTAACCACTCCCTGGTCTTTTATTTTTTGCACATTGACTGTGAGTATCTGCATTAGCCACCATCTACTGAAAAAAGAAGCTTCCTTGCTGAAGGTCGAAGTATGCACCAATATATGGGTAAGAAGATAAGAGCATTTGTTGAGTTGGTTGTGAGCCTAGCCTTTAACAGCTGAGCCATTTTACGTGCATATGCTTGTACATAGATGCATGAAACACCAATTACTGAACAATAGTGGTCACGAGTTTAAAAGAGAGTAAGGAGGGATATATGAAAGGGTTCATAGTGGGGAAAGAAGGAGGAAACAGTTGTAATTATATTATAATCTCAAATATAACAGAAAAATATAAAAAGATAAGATTTGTTTCTATATCTGTTTAACAGAATACTACCCCTAGATTCTCTGCTACAGGTTCTGACCTAGCCAGTCACAGATTTTAGCCCAATTTACAGTGCCAGATATGAGTTCTACTTGAGCTAGGGATTTTAAGTCCAATCAAAAAGTGGGCAGTTATTCCCATAGTATTTTTCTCATTGTAACATCAGTGGATATGTCTTGCTAGGCAAATCATTGTTGTGGCTCACAGACTTCATAGTTAGGTAATACCATTGGTAATTATTAATCTTCCAGTAGCATGCATAGAATCTTCAAGCATCATGAAACCTAGTCAGTAAAGAAAAAGTAGATAAAAAGCTTCCAGTTTGGTAGCAGAATTTTTTTTTTATATATATTCTGTAACCCAGGAATTTGATATCTTCAGCAATATGGCCTTACTTTTAAATTCTGGAGGGTAACAAGGGATATTGGAAACAGACTGTAATGTTGCAGAGGTCTATGGAATTCTGCTCAAATAGAGGTGAAACATACTTGCTGTTTGGCTTTTTATTTGATAGTCTATCGTCTCTGGGGAAGGTACTGTCCCCTGTTTATATTGTAACTTTATTTAAATTCTGTATGTGTGTATATGCATGTGCAGGTGTGTTTGTGCAAGTATGTGTGTGCATATTTGTGTATGTGTGTCTGTGTGACCTAGGAAGCTTCTACATTGGATTTTCCTTGGCAATTCCATAGTTCTTTAATGTTAATTATGCTTTTCGATGCTTTTAAAAAATTTATTCTTTAATCTGTTTTTTTTTTTTTTTTTTTTTTTTACAGTCCAGACTATCCCACTCCTGGTCCACCCTCCAACTGTTACATATCCCACAACTCTTTCTCCTCTCCCCCCCCACCCCCACCCCCAGGTCTCCAAGAGGATGTCCTCATCCTCTCATCCCACCAGACCTCCTCATTCCCTGGGGCCCCAAGTCTCTCAAGGGTAAGGTGTATCTTTCTGACTGAGTCCAGGCCCAGCAGTCCTCTGCTGTATATGTGTTGGTGGGGGGTGCAGCTGATCTATGCTGTCTTTTTATGAGGTCAACATTTTAGTACACATTCAATTGCTGGACTTACTATAGTACATAATGCAAAAATATTTTAAGGTTATACTTTTATGATGGAATATATTTTTCTTAATATAATAAGAACTTTTAAATACCATTGATTTTTAAAATTAATTTTAATGTGACCTTGATATTACATATTTTGTTTCACTCCAAATATATTTCCAATTTATTTTTAATTAAATGGTTATTATAAACACCATGTTTTTATTTAATATGAGAATATTTCTTTTAAATGTGCTTTCTACTTCTAATCCTGCCATGAATTTTCTTTCATGTGTTTTGGTGTTGGATAAATGTATAAAATATATTAACCACTGAAAGTATAATTTAAATTTTAAGTTTTATGGCTTCCATTTTTAATGCTCATTCTAACTGAATATAAGATCATATAGTCTTTTCTGGTTAATTTGGATATGTGATATTTTTATTTATTTACAAGAGTTTTCTTATACTCAAAACAATATGCTTTGGGTTTAATGTTAAATTTATGTATACAGTAAATATGTATGATATAATACAAATAAAATAATGGAATTTGTCACTGAAGAGAGAAAACACAGTTTTTTTTCCAAAGTAAATAGGACATGTAAAAATAGAACAAGAATTTATGCCTTATGAAAAATAGTGCTAGAATATAATTAATTAAAATCAGGAGTTTAAAATATTTATACAGGTAAGCCTTAAAAAATATTCCTGTAGGTAAGTTATAAAATGAGGACTATGTTTATATTAAAATTAACATCTGTTTTGGCAACAAAATATATTTAAGCAACATATTATAAGCAATATCTCACCAAGCTACTGCTAACCTAAAAAGTTATAGTATAAGTATACATATTTTGAATAAAAATTTAGATTACCAAGTTATTCTTTAAAACAATAACAAGAGATCTTCTAAAACATACACACACACACACTAAACAACTAAGAGAATAAAAATAATCAATACAAAAGCTGAAAACTTAGGCTAGGGGATGCAATTCAGTGGTGGAATCCATGCTTAGCATGTAACAGTCTCTGAGTTTGATCTTTCAGACCAGAGGGGTAGGAAAAAGCAAGAGTGACTAAATCAAAACTATAAATAAAGTCAGAAATGATCAGCAAAAGTACAAAAAGACTAAGGTTACAAAATGGACACACTTGGGCAAATTTCACCAATTAGGAATACAAAAACAGTATGAATATAAAAATATAGCCTAGTAACTGTGGAACCAAGTTTAGAACAGTTTAGGATAAACATTGAATTCAATAGTAAGAGTAATTTTCTACTGGCACAAATGAATCTGAGGAAAATAGAAAATGCTGAGAAAATGAAGGAGGAACTTCAAACTTCCCTGTTGTCATAATGGAGGCTGGGACTTGAGTGATTCTATAAGTAAGACCAACTGTACTTTTACAAAGATGAATTCTTCATTACAGAGCAGTTTTTTTTTTTTTTTAAATAAAGAAAACAAAACACTTCTCAAAGCATTGTTTGAGTCTAAGATAACTTTAGTGGCAAAATTAAACAAAGATGGCAGATAAGAGAACACTCATAAACAAAGGCTGTAATCCTAATGAAACTATTTGCAAATTAATTTAAAAAACGTGTTAGCAGACTGATATATTATTTCCAAAAGGCATAGACTGAGAATGCCAAAGCATTCCCCATTATGAAACATGTGAATTAATTTAATTGGACAGCAACAAATTAAAAGAAAACTGAACAGACATCTAAGCAATTCAATATGGGTGAATAAATTATTTGATTCATTACAGTATTTTTCAATGTCTCAGAAAAGAGAATCTCTTACTAAGCTAAATATTGAAGTTGGCTTAACTATTATACCTTGGCTTAACATTTCTTCATAATCACTAAGAAAACTTCAGAAACAATCATAAAATCTTTTAAATTGGGATGTAAGTTAATTATGTTCCCTCTCTCAAAAGGTCCCTGCCATTGGGAATTGTGGTAAAGGAGCATTCCAGTTGTGATGAATTTGAGGAATGTGGTATGACAAGAGTATACTTGGTTATGAGTGACAGGACCCTGGATGTAAAGGAAGGCAAAAGTTACAATGCAAGCAGGATGTTGGAGGTTGTAGGGAATGGCTCCCGAGGCATGCGCATTGTGGTGGAATCCAGTTTGAGTCACACGTCCTGCCTTAGACTGTATGTGAATTCCTGGACTGTAGCTGTGTGAGGCTGCTATGAGTTTCTGTCCTCTAGAACTATAATATTTATACTCTCTGTATTTTTACTAAAGTGGTATATACAAAACTTAATACCTAAATGATGCATTATGTTTGAAATAAGAAAAGGATTAGCTTTTATGTTAACATTGTTAGAGATACCAGACCCTGTCCCAAAAGTACCAATACTTATGACTAGATAAACTAATCGTCAATCAAAAACAAAAACAAAGAAACAAACAAAAGGAAAATAACCCAACCAAAAGCAATGAAAAAACTGTCATCCAGGAAGTAACCAAATATAAAAAAAAATCAATATTGAAAAATCAATAGCTTTCTTATACACAAGCAATGACCGATTTAAAGTGTAATAGAAAAATGGGATTCATTTAGAATGGACAGAAAGCTCATTAAATACTTATGATTAGGTACAACAAGCAACTTGTAAACCTATTAAAAGAAAACTATAGAAGTTTATTGAAGGTCATAAAGCAGGCACTAGAAAGAAGAGAAAGTTGTACTGTGCCCTTGGTAAAGGAAAATTCAATATTTGAAAGAAACCTCAAATCATGGTACACATTAAAGTTAATTTGAAGTTTGAAATGGCAGTGTAACTTGTATGAACCTATGTGGTGATTTTTAAATCTATCACAGAAGATAATATATAAAATAAAGTTAGAAAACATTAGAAAGGATGACTAGAGACACAAGTCTCCCAAAATCACAGTATATAGAATTTCAGCTATTAAAATTTATATGGTTATTACTGGAAGCAGGAAGAAAATCAAAAGAATATAATATACTGTACAAATATCTACTTTGATGAGGATTCAACACATCAAATATCATTTGGCTACTCACAATGATATACTTGCTCTTCCTTATCTTCTCTGAAAATTTTACATTGTTATCTGTCACATAACTGTGAAGAACTTAACTACAGGTGGGCTAAAATGCTAAATAGAGAACAAGTTCTGAACTATTGAGAATAAAATGCAGGACACCACTAAAACTCTAAGGATTGACATTTCTTCTAAGAATAATACCAGTTGCAACAAGAGAGAGAAACAACCCTGAAACCTGACTGCACATAAATTATAAATTATATATTGTTTAACAGAAGAAAAATCTTTGTACTATCTATGAAAACATAAAGCATTGATCATTAAATACTTTAGAGAGCCTACAAAACAAAACTCAAAAGACCAAACTGCAGCATATAGAGAAATAGACAAGAGATGCAAAATAAAACAAAGCAAAGCAAAACAACAAATCCTACCAACACCCAAATGATGAGTCTACACCACAAATGTTTCCATGAGGCTGGCAACACACTAGCAGTAAATCATGTTGAATAATTAAGAGTTGGGCAGGTGTTGTCATTATGGTTCTCTGTGCAACAAATTTCGCTAAAATTGATCAGTTGAACATGATGAATGTTTAACGACCTCATAGTTTGTGTGGTCAGGAATCTGTGAGGTGCTTGGCTGAATGTTTGTGACTCAGGGCGTCTCCCTAGGTGGTACAGCTGATAACCCAGGTTGAAGTGATTGCTGGATGCAGCTTTAGCAAGCATTGATCAAAAGGCTACCTGCTGAGCCAGCTCAGTGGGCATCATCAGGTTTCAGTGCCCAGTATCTGCCTAACTGGGATTTTTAATCCTTATCATGGCACATGGTGTCTCCATGGTATCTGGAGTCCCCAGTACAGGAAGATGACAGAGAGAGAGCCCAGGCAGGAAGCTGCTTTATGCTGTTCTGACACAGGGACATCCTTTTTGTTAAAATTAGGTTCAGCTCACACTTAACTAGTTTTTCGTTTGCTTGTTTTTAAGAATTGTAAAGTTTAAGATCTACGTCTTAACACATTTTTAAGTATGCAATAATATATTAACTCTAAATAATATGCTGTGTAAAAAAAACCCGTTTCATTCATTCTTAATGTCAGAAACTCTGCATTTAGCAAAGAGCACATTCTGTTCCTAATCTCCCAGCTTCTAGCTACTACCATTTAATTAAATTTGTTTATTTATTTGGCTGTCTTAAAGAGTATATTTATTGAAATTGAATCAAACAGTATTTGTTCTTTTGTAACCAAGAAAACTACATCATTGTCAAGAATTAAACTATAAATGATGCCTTGATTTCATAGGGTCCCATTATGGTAAATAAATAAAGTGAATAAAAGAATAATTGTCAAGCTAAAAATAAGAGAAGCAAATTAGTGTTCATATATGTATAAAAGAATATTTTACCTTAAAAACTCATAAGTTGCTTAAAATAATTTTGAAAATGAAAATAAAGTTAAAAATTAATATACTAAATTGAGGACTATTCATAGGAATCAGTAGTATTTAAACAATTATATTACTGATAGTCCTTTATTTCCATTGAATCCTAAGAAATTTTGCATGCTTCAGGTAAGCATTACTTCAGTTATAGATGTTTTTCTTTTACTTATGAGGTATCAGTTACAAATCATAGGATAGGATATGAAAACTCCTGCTGATAGTAAGCCTGAATTCAAGTACTGGAAAAAATATGTACTAAGACAGTTGTAGATAAACCAGGGCACGTCATGTTTTGCCGACAATCTCCGTAGGTTGATAAATGGATGGAGCATTAAACATGGAAGGGCAGTTCACTGGAATTTCTTTTTGATTAAAACTATAATAATAAATAAAGAGGCAGGCAACCTGAAGTTTGTAATATGTCAGTGGTTCCATCTCCTCCCCCATGCCTTGTGACATTTATTATTTGGGTTTCTGCTTTGTCATAATATAACATTTTAGAACAAATAGTGTTCAGATTAAATGTTCAAATGTAAACATAAAAACCTCACGAATCATCATGTAACTTCACACAGTAGCTACATCCTGTAATTTTCAATCAGAAATGAAATATCGCCAGCATTCAGGAAAACCTATTTATGTACTCGAGTAGGCACCTTCTTCTAGAAAATACCAAAACAAGGGAAAAGTATAAAACTGAGAAAGGAGACTTTCTCCATTTTTTAGAAGAAAGGCCATCTCTGTTAGTAAATGCTGATGTTTTCAGGATTAACCCAGAGGTATGGGACAATTAGGAGATCATAGTTAGAAGGATAATGCTTTCTCTTGGTAAGGACAATCCTATTTTGTTTGCATGTGTTCATTCTTCTATGAAACAGTTTAGTGAACCTGAGGGACCTCGGTGGTAGCAGGCCCCTTCTCCCTACACTGATTATTCCCTTCACACCTGTTGTCTAGTACCTCTCCTCAGAGGACAGATACACCCTCTTATCGTTGTGTTTTTAAGGCTTATACAGAGTTCAGTCTACCCTCATCTCTAAGCATGGAAAAGTTATCTTTCCATAATGTCTTGAAGTTCTCCTCTTCTGAATTTAGAGAGTAAAGTATTACCTCTCTGTTGTGGTGAGTTCTTGGCTGCTCCACTTTGTGCTCCTGGCTGGTCACATTCGTGCACCCGCAAATGGAAAACACACACACACACACACACACACACACACACACACACACACCAGCTAATTTTAAAATGCTTTGGGTAAGGTAAAATCTGGGCACTCCTAAATAATCCCCTGCTACTCCAGGCTCATTGGGGAAGTGGCCAGCGGCCACTTACAGTAAGTCTCACATGTTTGGGTGGCTTTATCTCCTGCTGCTACTGCTTCCACTTCTTTTCCCAGTCCATTCTCTTTGCATCCTACCTGTACAATTCTAAGTGTCCCGCCCCGTGCCCAACCATTGGCTACTGGCACCTTTATCGATAGATCAAAATCCAATTGGGTAGAAGGGCTGTCAGCATTTGGACATGCAGTTTCCCATCAGCATTTGGACATGCAGTTTCAAAACATTAGCACCAATCTCTAATGCCTCTCTTCTCACTTTCTCACTGGACAGAGGAAACTGCATTCTCAGTAGAGTTCCCTTTAATTTTCAATAATGTTTGTATTTCAGTCTCATGATATAATGCCCCAAATTAACCTGTAAGTCCCACAACCTCAGGACCCAGGTAACTTCCTGGAATGTTGGGAATTGTACTTCTTGGAAAATCACAAAGCCTCCTGAGAAAGAACAGTGGCCTATAGGTTTATGTCTTATAAGATCAGGTAACACGTGGCTCAATGCTATTCTCAGCTGGGAAATTTTTAGGCATGGTTCTGATTAAAGTGATCTCTTGGTCAGTATTTAATATTTAATAAAACTTGCTTTAAAATTGGATCAAAATTGTGAAATTAATGAATGTCAGAATTAATAACAATGAATGGCTTTATTAATTCTGGAAATCTACATTGAGATTCTTATATGACACTACAGATTCTTTTACAGTGTACTTAATTATCCTTTGTTATACTTTTTGCATGGGGTGGTCATTACAGTAGAGACTAACTGTCCAATGAACCAATTATAAATAACTGTATGTTTAGTTATGGGTGGGCCATCTCTATTGATCCCTCACCATTCAAACTCAGGAAATTTCACAAGAGTATGAAAGATTGTAAGAGCTAGTGGATAGGTGAAGAGCTTTAAAATGTTAACTTCTGACCATGGCAGGGCTGTTGTACCCATCCACCTTACAGCAAGTATTCACCTGCACAAGACCTGCATAAAGTCAAGTTAGTAAAAAAAAAACAAAAACCAAAAACCGAAAAACCGAAAAAACGAAAAACGAAAAACAAAAAACAAAAATCCAGTATGGCCCTAACCTTGCCTGAGGAGCTATTGGCAGTCGGTGGCTGCCAAGAGAGTGAGAGTTGTTCTCTTTTGGGGACATGGCTATTTGTATGCTGCTCATACCACAAAGAAAGGTCCTATATCCATATGAATATGAACCATACTGATTAGAAATGAGTCAGGGCAGCTTTTGTGGAAATTTACCAGCCTATGAGTAGTCATAGACCTTGTAAATAGGCAGCCTTGGCGGATAGTACCAACTTAGATACGAACAAGTGAATCACAGGCAGAGTCATAGTGACCTGACCCCTGAACCTTAACCCAGCTGATACCCTGTTCTGAAAGATATCTGTACTCCTCCTGAACACCTATGCTCCTGTGTCATCCCTTTTACCACATCCTGCATTTTTCTGTTTATAACCCCTGTGTTAAAAAGTAAAAATTATGATTTGATAATTTAAAAAAAGGAAATGAGTCAGGGATTGAGAATTATAAAAAATGAATAAAAAGAGGACTTGAATCTAGGAGAGAGTCAAGGAAAGGGGATTAGAGAAAATAATGGTGGTCAAATATGATATATACATATATATACATATATATATACACATATGTATGCATACACACACACACACACACACATATATTATAAATATATGGGATGTCTAAAGAATAAAAATACAGACTTTGTTCATCTGTCAATTTACTTATACATTTATTAATACACATAATACATTCAATAAAATTTGATAATTCACCATATATTAACACTATCTTTACCATTGTGGCTAGAGTCATTGGAAAACAGAATAATGAAAGGAACCCAAAACTGTTATACTCCTCTAGAAGGAGGAGATAATTAATAAAATCATAAATATAATGTATATTAGAAAGTATTGAGTGAGTGCAAACATTTAAGAGAGAGAAAAAATTAAAAGGTCCAGTGAGGATACATACCTCATTTAAATTTGAGTGATCAAAGGTGTCACCAAATGATATAGTGTGGGAGAAGACCTGTGTTCACTGAGAGACACAGACAGGTAGAATCGTGGATGGACCAGCTGAGCCTGGTTTGTCATTGTAATGGGTGTAATATATGACCACCCATGAAGACAGTAGTAGGAAATGAAAGCTAAAACAACTGAGGAACTCGAGCATTGAAGAGTGGACCACTGTGTTCCCTTCCTTAGCCAATGATTAAAATGAATCTTTGGAAAGATAAAACTAAACTGACAAGTTCTCACTAGAGTTTTTAAATGTTCCTTCTACCTTTGTGTAAGCATACTGAGATCTGAAGTGATGGCAAAGAGGCTGTTAGAAGATCACTGCAGTACTCTATAAAAGTGATAACCAGTGATTTGACTAAGGAAGTAAAAGGCAAGCTAGTAAAATAATAAGGTCTGGTTAGGGATATATCTTAAAACTAATTAAAGGGAATTTGCTACCAGGTTGTAGTGGAGGTGTAAGAAAAAGAAGGCAAGATCATGTTATGATTTTGAATTTGATAACCTGGAAATATTAATTGCAATTAAAACAGGAATGGAGCAGTAGGTAGGACTATTGAAGGCTTGTAAACAAGGTCAGTAGTTCATTCTAATTTTTGTACACGTCAAAGTTAATTTAGGCATTTTATGTAGTTGTTGAGAGAGCTGTTAGATATAAGGATATGGAGTTCATGTTTAGCGGGGATCAAGACTTAAGATATTAATTAGGGTGTCATCAGAGAAGCTGTAACAGCATCAAGATACTAAAAAGAGTTCATAAAGGAAGAAAAATGTTTGAGTACCACGTGATATTAATCACTTTTCTGTTGCTGTGATAAAAACACCATGTTCTAATGCAACTCAAGGAAGAGAGTTTATTTTAGCTTGTGGTTCCAGGTGGATAAAATCTATTATGATGGGGAGGAAGTGTACAGCAGTAAGCAGCTGGCATAGTGGCAGGGACAGGAAACTGAGAGCTCCCATCTTCAAGGATGAAACATAGAAAGCAAACTGCAGATGTAACAGGGTTTTAAATATCAAAACAACCCCTTCCCCCCAGTGACTTATTTCCACCAGCAATCTCCTAGAACCCAAACCTTTTCAAACTCACCACCAACTGGAGACCAAATGTTCAAATGTCCTAGACTGCAGGGGACATTTCTCATTCAAACCACCACACAGGCCAACCTCATGAACAAGACCAGACTATGGACCCCAACTTACCCCAGAAAAGATCAACAAGATCACTCATGACTTCAACAAGAACAGTTTCAGTGAAATTGAAGATGTTTCCCTGATTTAAATAAAATTGGAAAAATTAAATTTTTAAAGTGTTCATCATTCAGTCCGAGTTTATAGAGATGAGAGCCATGATATGAAGTCAAGTGTGGAATTCTGTTTTAGAAAGCAGTTTGTATGTTGATGGAAAAGAGAGAATACTGTTTTGCCTAGATTCAGCCTACAGCTGAATTCCTAACAGGAGACAATACCAGAAGGCAAAACCTTCTAAAAGAAGAGTTCAAGAGACTGTGAAGCTTGGCTATAGTGAGAAATATCTAAATGGATGCTGGGAATCCTACCAGATGGACATAATGGGCAAGATTGTCTAAGTAGAGGAATAGATATGAAAGAGCTAAGGGTGTAAGAATCCTAGGATCTCCTATGGAGGACTTGGGAGGCTGGTCTTAGCTGTCTTTGGAGAAGCAGTTCTCTCAGGAGAGAAATACTCTCTCTTCAGATCTGGAAGAATGGAAGAGTCCAGAGAGTTCTTGAATAATATGTTTCCTCTGAAGAAGCAGTAAGTTCTAGAGGGCATGGTGGAAGGCTATCAGGAGAATGGAAAGCATGAAGAGAAGATAGAATGCAGGGAATTGGAGGATTAGGTGGCTTACAGAAGACATGAGAAGATTGGGATGCATCAGCATTTTATTTTTGGTACAAGGAATAAATGTACATTATAGAATGTAACTAAGCCTAGCAGGCCAAGGTTGATAGAGAGCCTGAAATGTGTGATGATAGAGATAGCTATCCATGGACATTTCATGCTGAACTCGGGGAATTCTTATGAGCCTTGCTCATGGAGGATAGGAGATCCAGTTGAAGACTCATTTCTCTCCCAGAAAGCTTTTTTTTTTTTTTTTTTTTTTTTTTTTTTTTTAAATTCTGTTGATTTACAGGCTATTTTTTGAAGTGTATAAGCTAGAAAGAGAAGCCACTATTTGATTTTTGTTCAGTTTGGGTTCAGTTTGGTTATTTTGATTACTCATTCAGTTTAATAATTGCATCCATAAAAGTCTCTAGTTTGCAACTTCACTAAATAATGGAGAATAATTAGACGAAGTTTAATATACAATACAGCATAAGTCATATTGTGGGTAGGGTGAAATACGAAGAAAAGATGCTTTTCATCTTTTGTGCTATTGATTCTGGTTATAACGACATGACCAAGGTAAAAATTGATAATAAAAAATGGATAGCTTTGATCTAAGACAAAGGAAACTCTAAAGGAGGATTGCAATTATAGTTTGATATTATTTAAGTTCTAAGAATGCTTCAGAGAATACCTTTTAAGACCTTAGTCATTATTTCCCATGTTTGAGTTTAAAGGTAATTCACAATCTATAGCTTTGATTTAGGTTTTGATTGAGGAAATTCAACATTATGTCAGCATATCCTTAGCATTATGTTCAGCTCCTACTTTCAGACTTTAGTAAGATGTCTTTAAAGATGAACTCTGACAAATACCACTCAAAGACTCTTTTCCTATGCT
The DNA here is from genome assembly GCF_011762505.2 of Arvicanthis niloticus. NCBI lineage: Eukaryota > Metazoa > Chordata > Mammalia > Rodentia > Muridae > Arvicanthis > Arvicanthis niloticus. The sequence goes on along the minus strand of NC_047673.1, from coordinate 21,977,559 downwards.
CTTTCTTTAGTAGAAGTGACAGTCATAGCTGGGGTACAAGATCCTAGCACAACAACAAAAAGATAAAATTTATGAAGCATCAATAATGAGAAATGTCAGAGTCATGGGAAATCATTCAAGAGGTACACGAGCAATCTGTGTTGTTGGCTTCTTTATTTCTGTAAAATTAGACAATCAGTAATTCTCAGTTGCAATTAAATTCTGCTAGGGAAATAATACATGATTGACACTTATCTTTTTTTTGTCCCTTCCTTTATTTACTTTGGACACACACACAGAGAGAGAGAGAGAGAAAGAGAGAGAGAGAGAGAGAGAGAGAGAGAGAGAGAGAAGAAAGAGAGGCATATTCATATCCTTGCCATTCTTTATCTCATATTTCAGTCACTGCCAAGAGCAGTGTAGTATGATTTATACGTATTTCAACTGCCAACTTCTTATTAATATATTCAAGAAATATTTATGGAGTATCTTTTATGCTCTGGGTTCTTTCTAAGCACTGGTGATTTAGCATTAAACAGAATGGTTAAAATGTATGATCTTATAGAGGCATCCATTCTAGGGTTTGTAATGGGGGTATAAAAACAGTAAATATGCAAGCAAACCATGTGCTGACTTAGCATATTATCGGCAGGAAACCCAAACTTATTTCATGAATCACACAGACACATACATGTGTGCTGGAAATATATTCCATCACAGGGCTTGGAGGACCCTTGAAGACATGTGGCATAAATTATTGTGCTAGTTTCATTAAAAGGAAATTTGGGACAGGAATGGTGATCATAAATTGCATACAGTCAGATTGAAGTGGAGAACTTAGCAATTACTGTTAAGTCAAATCAATATTTAATTTCAATTTAAAGGATAGTTTATTTCTAAGTAACAGTTAAGACCTGAGGAAAACCCTCTCCAACTACCTAGCTATTTAAATTATGTAAAGTGCCTTACTATATGGACCAATAGAGTTTCATTTTAGCCTTAATGCTGGTAACCATTTGCTTACCATAACTTTTTCATTCATATTCATAAATACCTCGTGCTTGTCATTTTACTGTTGGACTGTATGTAGGCTGTCAATTATGAATTCTATGGCTACTTAGCTTTCCTCTGAATATATGAAAGTGGCAGAAACCTAAAAGCTCCTCAGACTTGAGACTCAGTGCCTCCTACTGACTCTTCATTGGTATGGAGGTAGGCCTTCCCTTCAGAGGAGAGTCTGAAACAATACCTCACTAATTACTGCATTCTTTCAGCAGCAGAGAACCTTCAGTGAACCTGCTGTGAACGATATACTTTTGAAATGGTTGTAGTAGACAGTAGGTTGCCATCAACACTTTCCTCCCACATACTATCCTTGTCTTTGGTCCCTACCATGCTCTGTAGCATGCACCCTGACTCTCCTACCTCACCTTTTCATCAGCATTGCTTTCAATTCTTAGCAGCCACTTCTCGTTATTAAACAGGTTTGTCAAGCAGGACACTTTCTTCCTTGAAATTTTATTCTTTCCCTGGTCAAGAGTAAATGTAAATTTAGACTACAGCCCATCCTCTGCAGTACTGACCCTTCACTAACACTGTGAGCTCTGAAATCAATTCCTTTTGTTTGAAGCATCTGGGTGCTCAACATATTAGCTAATTCTTGTCTTTCAATCTAAAATGTGTATGTTAAGAGGGGCTGCCATTACAAAAAAAAAAAAGCAAAAAGAGGTCAAGTTCTGGGGTCTTATACTAATATCTTACAGAATAATATCTTATGCTAATATCTTACTTTCCTATAACAATTTCTTCTTTAATACTTTTAGAATTAATTTATTTCATTGGCAATAGAGGTGATCAGCAGTTGTAATTATTTTTAATTTTTATATCTAAAGTAAAGAATCAGGGCAAGAATATATTATCTAAGCACACTGAGAAACATACACACACACACATCTGGATACAACGTCAGAAAATTCTTTCTAATTTGTTTTAACATCTTATACTTTCTTTTAAAATTAAGTAGTTTGAAGGTAGCAAGATAGCTCAACTCATAAAGTCACTTGCTGCAAAGCTTGATGACCCGTGTTTGATCTCTGGAATCCATACTGTGGGTGGATGGATACATACTATGCATGGGTACAACCAATTCCATACAAGTTATGCTCTGACCTCCAGTAAGCATCGTGGCATTCACAGATGTGTGTGTTCAGGCTAAGTAAATAAATGTTTTTTGAAAAAAAACCAATATGATATTAAAAAATTAAATCATTGGACATGTAAGGAGTTGATATTAACTGTTTCTCATTTCACCTTAAAGGACTTCTTTGTGTTCTGACAAATTGCTAAATCACCATATTATACAAATATGTCATTTGGCAATTTTTGTCATACTAATTTGTATTTGTTTATCACCCAATTCCACTAGATATTTGAGACTGTGTATAAATATTGTACAAAAATGGTATGAGACACAGCAGGTAAAAAAGCAAAATTAATTAAATTAGCAAAATTTGTCTCAGGTTATGAACATAGACTTTTTAAATAATGAGCCAAAAGTCTGACTCCCATCTTGTTTACAATACCACAATAAAGACACACCTTTTAAAAAATTATATGTCTTAGAAATGTTAATCAAAAGTACACCAAGAGAACAACAGTTATAAATACTTAAAATGGAAACTTCTCTGAGAGACCTCAGAAGATAATGTATGCTGTAACAACAAACAAACAAACAAACAAAGGACCCTTCCTCCTACGTCCTTGAATGTGGATAAAATAGTAGACTCACTTGATACTTCTTTTGAAGGTCTGTGGTTTGGAACAAGGATGCTACTTCTTGAGCATCTCCATAGGTTCTGAAAGCAAAAGTTTCTAAACTTCAATGGGCATCAGAACATGGTGAGTATTTCTATAACGTACAGATTTCCAGGCCTTTTCTCCCCTGAGGGTCCTTATCCAGCTGACCAGGAATGGAGTCCTAGAAGGTACATTTAACAAACACTTTAGGTGCATTTGACAAAGGACGTTGTGTTTAAGGGTATTTAAATGACAGTTGTATTTTTTTGATACATGAAATGTGATAATTCTGTGACAGAGCAACACCCCTCCACATGTGTATATATGTGTGATACATATTAGCTACAGTGATGTTGAAAGTTCAGCCTATCTCTACTCTAATTGTTTTAATAAATAGTTTTGAAACTTCACTCTTAACATACCCCCTTATTAAGAAGTCATTTCCCAAAATTTCAGTAGTTGACACTGACATACTCTCTTCAACACATACATTGCCTAAAGAGGGATGTGCTAACTGGATACATTTTTGATAGTACCCAACTAATACAGTTTAATTGTTTTTGTTATTTGTCAAACTTTTGCCAATGAGACACCACAAACACATACACACAGACACACACAGACACAGACACACACACACAGAGACACACAGACACACACACACAGAGACACAAATACCTATTTGCTCCAAAAAGAAATCTCACAGCAGATCAAAGTAATAACTGCACCAAAGTTTAGGTTGGTGAACCAAGAGATTTTTTTTTTTTTTTAATTTTTTAGGTCCCAAAAGGAGTATGGATGAAGGATAGCTACCAGGTAGAAGAGCACACATAACTTGAAACGTGCTGTAGTACTCATCACCTTAAGAGTGCTCCCACCCTAGAGCTCTCTGCACAGCTTGCAGGCAGTGCAATACTCTGAACATCTCTTCCCTCTTTTCTTGGGCTTCTCAGAATTTCCTTCTCAAGTCATTGTTTATTCCTTTGTATACTGTTAGGGAGGAACTATAAGAATCTTCCAGATTTTTAATTCTCTCAGAGGTGACCAGTTGTTTACCTCAAAAAGCTCATGTCCCTCCATTACTTCACGATTAAAAATAATTGTTTATAAATAAGATGTATCTACCTGGTATTTTGAGACTATTGCTTTTGCACATTGTTTGTCATAGATAAATAGTGTTTTCAGAGAAGCCATCGGAGGACTTGGTGAGCATGCATGGTGGATGAAAGAGCCTTTCTATTTGTGCATTTGATCACAATCAATATCTTTCTCCAAATTTATTTGCAACCATTGTTCATAGATAAGCTCAAAGTTTTATCTCAACCAAGAGAGAACATCAGTCATCCTAAGAAGACTCAGATGAGTGAAATCCCTTTTTGCTGATGTTCTGTATAAAGAACTTGTGCTCTCTCTGGGCCCTGAATAATCAGCATTGTCTTAAAGTGTTCATTCAAAGTAAGGTCCTCTGACCAGATTTGTTTGTCTTAGAGGCACTAATCATATGAGACTTCCTGCTCACAAGTACCAGGAGTGAAAAAGCACCTTATGGTGGAGGAAGCTCGACAATGAATTCTATCAATGGCTGACAATGGCTTACTGCTATTGAGTACCATAAGACTTGGAAGTGTAAAATCCATATAAAAGAATAAATAGGCTGCTGAAAAGTAATTTCTAGCTATATGTTCTGGGTCTTGCCATATGAATATCTATGCATTATCTCTCAGTTTAATGAATATTTTTGTGTTGTTTATGCAGTGCTGGGCATCAAGCCCAGGACCTTGCCCCGCCTAGACACATGCTGTCTCTCTAGACTCACCCTGCTCTTAACTGAATAATTCTATTTTATTTCACTCAAGATTTTCTCACTTTTAAGTCTTCTACTTATTCATTATTGTAGTTTACAACAAAGGTGGCTGGAACCATGTTTTAACTGTGAGTGTGTAGTCAAATCAGTACTTAAAATACATTCCAACACTGTTTTGTAAATTGTACCTATTGTTTTTTTAATTGAGGTTGTACTCCATAACCATAGCCATGACTGTTCTAGAAATCACTACATTGCATGGATCTGAATTTGTGGAATTTTTTTCCCCTCAGTCTCCAAATAGTTCTGGGATTTCAGGACTATATAGGACAATTTCAAAACTATTTACTGGAACCTACCTAGTCTAAATTTCTTGTAAGTTGCCACACTTTGGGTTTTTATATTATTCAAAATTTGCTACCCATGGGGCCTTTGAATGTTTTCAGTGATTTCAACTCAAATCTAAATGATACCAAGTCAAATGATACTATGTCCTCGTCTTTATGCTGTACTAAATCTAAATCTCTTGTTCATTCTCATGTATCTTGTCTTTACACTTCATATTCTTATGAACACTTTACTCCTTAATTGATTCTAAATCCACTCTCCACAACTACCAAATCCTTTGTGGACTCTAGTCCAGTGTAATCTCTGCAGTTCCTTTTAGGGCAATATATGTTTAGGAATTGTCTTTTATACCAAGAAGATCCATCTTATGAAGTGATGAACCAGGTTTCTTCCAATGTAGGGCCATATCTGTTGGATCCCTGCGGCTGGGAGTGCAGGGACGTCCTCTACAACAGTCGCACGATGACAAGCCCAAAGTCTGGGATTCCAAGATCTTCATTGACATGACAGATGATGGTTGAATATGGAAGGTCACCCCTGGGAAACTCAGGGCAGACCTGAATAAAATAGGGAGGGAGAAAGGGGGGAGGGTCTGGTGAAGTGAGGTTCTTTGTGCAGTTGCCATCAGTGGGGGTGCTCTTGGAGCTGGCTCTGCATGCATTCTCCATCACCTGTGGGGGAGGGAGGGAGGAGGGCCTGCACACGGTGCTTGGGTGTGGATCTCTGTTGTGTTGTTGGGGTGTAGTTCCTGCCTGACTGCCATGGCCCGGATCTAACTGAGTTGGTTCCGCATGTAGCACCAGGTGGGGGCTAGCGTGGGGAGTTCTCACTCAGTCTAAGGTTCTGTGGGGAGGGGCCAGGGCTCTTGAGTGGGGATCCCTGGGCGAGGAGGTGGCCAGGAACCAACTGGTCTCAGACTCCTGGACAACCAGTCACTGCTGATTGTCGCGGAAGAGTTGAGACTGTGGGCATGTGGGCGCAACTGCGGAAAAGGGATTCGGCTACTTGCTTGGCTGAGAAATGACTGTTTGACTAACTTGTTTGAAAATGCAGTCCTCTGTGGCAGAACACCATGGCAGGCACCAATGACACAAAGAAGTCCATGGCTTCCTGCGGTGTCAGTTCCTGTAGCTGTGTTGCTATTCAAGCCCAATGTTGGTCGCCAAATGTTGGATCCTGGCAACTGGGAGCATAGGGACATCCTCCATGATGGTCGCACAATGACAGGCCCCAATAACACAAGAAAGTCTGGGATTCCAAGATCTTTATTAACATAGCATATGATAGATGGTCTGGATGTGCACCCCCTGTGAAACTCAGGGCAGGCCTGAGTTAAATAGGGAGGGAGAAGGGGGGAGGGTCTGGTGAAGAATGCTTAATTGGCTACACCTTCTGGGCTTCAGGTATCTCATTAGTATGTAAATCTCTTGAGGCTGAGGCTTGTAGTCACACCCTCTACCTGTGGAGGAGCTGGTAGGAGACTTGCCCTGTGTGACTGAACAGTACAAGTTAATGGAGTTCTATGCCACGTGTTAGGAGCCTGGATTCTGGGAGCACAGCAGAATAGATGCCTGAACCTTGCAGGGTCTCCAGGCTACTTCCAGCCAGTGCTTCTACCAAAAATCAAGACCCCTTTCATGGTCCTACACATATCTTCACTTTGAATGAAAGATTTTGTCCACAGTAGATATTGTGTACATTTAAAATTCATTTTCTCTTTTGATTCAAGTCTCAGTGATTACTAGGTTCCAGTTCTCTTATGTTTTATTTATTTTTCTTTGTTTTGGTTTCATGAGCTTGGGTGCTACTCTATAGCACAGGAAAGCCTCAAACTCATGATATAGAATTAACACCCCATCTGTCAAGGTTAGAGATACAATCTGCCATTCCAACTACCATTCGAAGAAAATCTAGACAAACAGGTTAATGCAGTCTTGTCATCTATTGTATTTGGTAGGCAGAAAGATCCAACATTTAAGATCTGAAAGCATGGGCCATACTTCAAGGCCAACCAGAGCAAATTACTAAGACCATGTCTCAAAATAAAATGAAAGAAAATTCAAGACACAGGTATTGTAGGGCTGCTGGTGAATTTCATGCCAGAGAGCAACTATATTTCCTCAGTGTCTTTTAAAAGCATGCAACACAAAGCATGGCCAATTCTAGGAATGTAAACAATGACCACAAATCCTTACATGGCAAGTTAATGGTACACAGTATCTATAGTTTACTAAGGCCATTTCCTTCAGGTGTGGACAGTCTCTCAAGGATGTACAGAAAAGGAGAGGAACTTGTCAAGGTATAATGCATGTCTTAATTAAAAATAAAGACAGATGTTGGCAGATTCATTCATGATTAATCACAAGCAAGAAGTCAGTCAAAATTATGTCCAGAAATGCTCTGCACAGTCAAAGGAGGCAGAATGACCCCTGCAAGTATGTTCTTAATGTGGTTCCAAATTGGTCACTCCAAGGAAGAAGGAACTCCATATGGAGTGCCAACTTCATTTGCCATATGGAGTAACTAAACTCATTGAATTCAGCAGAGCCTTTAACAGTCTTGGAAATGGATGTTCAGAGTGACATAGGGCATGGTTTTAGTCTATTTTTCTGTTAGCTCTGCTACAACAAATTGAATATATTTACTTCATGCTATTTATAGGTATTAATCAAGCTACTAGAGTTGTGAATAAATGATGATTTTATGAAAACAGTATATCCACTATCAAAAGTCTAAGTACCTTGCTCCTGTGTCCCCCAAGTCTATTCTCTCTTCAGTGTCTAGATGAACACTGACTCTGCAGTAATACTTTAAAAATTTAAATAGTGAATCATCTGACAAATATACACCTGAAAGACCCCATATCTTTTGGTGGAGAGTTTCCAGAGGAAGAACTACTCTCAATTTTTAGTGGGAAATGATGCTCATTTAGGTGGGTAAATGTACATTTCAACCTGGTTGGCTAATACTAAATATTTCTCTTTCTGTGAAGGACCCAATTTACACTAAAATCTCTGTTCTCATTGGCCAATATAGGACAACAGGAAATTTAAATGGCTTAAGACATCTAGACTTAACTTTTCTGTGAAGCAATTTCTCTTCAACATAATGCTTTTTCTGAAATCTTCTCCTTTAATTAGGAGAAATTCAGTATGAGGTATGCATTACTATTTCCTTTGTATAACTGGAGAAAGAAAAGTGCTAAAAAAAACTGCATGGCTTGCTCCTTGTTTTCCAAGTTTTGTTTGTAGCTAAATGAATGATTTTGACCTTCTTGAACTAATAACGGGTTATCCAGAGTTCACTGTGACATGACTAGCAAGCAGAACTTTTGTTCATAAAAGTAAAAAGAAAAAAAATCATTTGAGCTTTGATTAGCTTTTAAATTCCGTAGGTTGACTGACTTTAAATAAATAAAGCAGAAATGTTACCATTTTGACTGATAGCTTTTAAAACCTCAAGAAAATGCACAAATTTTGTCAATAATTGTAACACACACACACACACACACACACACATCTAATGAAAAATGAAAGACAGCTTTAATGTCCTCTGTACAGAAAAAAATACCCAGCCAATTAAAATGAGTCTCTGTTGATAACTTAGTTGCTGTATTAAAGGCAGAAAAATATTGGTATGTTGAGCTCACAAATAGAACATTCTGAAAGTACTAACCATCCAACATTCAGAAATCATCCATTCTTCAGCCTTCTGCAAGTAGGGTGCTAAACTCATTTCTACTCTTATGTAACCTAATTAGGCTGTGAGTGTTACTCTCCTGAGGCCAGTGACTAACAATTTTCTGGCCCTCAGTTTGGCTTTATTCACATTAAAAAGGAGCCTTCAGTCCTTCAGAAATCACAGTTTCATTAAAACAAGCAAATCCAGGGAAAACCAATCGAGTTGTTAAGAATTTACATCCTTCTTTTTATAAATGATCCTCCTGGCTCTCTCTTTTTTAATCTTCCTTAAAGTTGGTTGGTTTTTTAATCTTCTTAAAACTGTCACTTTGCTTCCTTTCTCCCATTTTTGCCCAAGTACAGTCACCTTGATTTATTGGTAGCAGCCAAGAGCCCATTGCTGAAGACGTATGTTCTAAATATTTTCATCAGATTCCATGTGACTCTGTATCATGTAGGGACATTTATCAGAGGTACTGGGTACTGACTTGGGGATTCAAAAGTACTCCTTGCGGCACAAAATCCTCTGTGTTACACCTAAAATAGTAATGTTCATTTCAATCATCTAGATTATAGCTATAGAAATATCCTGTGGGTTAGACTTCTATCACTAGTGACGCCTCTACACCCATGCTTGCTTGAGGTTTAAACCTACTTAATGTGTTTTTCCTCAGTGGGCAAATAGTCTAACTCACTTGCTGTTTCTATAAAACTTTGCTTGATGGAACTTAATAGTTGGTGTTTATTTAGATAGAATCTTTTCAATCAAGTTGTTCCAGGGGTGTACCTGGTTTGGACTGTAACTGCTTCTCTGGGGTGCGGGGAAACAGTTGAGTAACTTAGTGGTAGAGAGACCAGGCAAAGATACGATGGGGAGAGATGGTTCCTTATAGATATTGTGAACTTTGTGATAGGGAACGCGACAGATAAATCCTTTGACCATAGCACTTCATTCTCAAATTGGCTTAAATTGGGAGATTACCCAAATAGGCTCTCAGAAAAGAAAAACAAAGCTCAAATTAAATATATTTGAAAATGAAAGAGTAGTGTAGGTGTCAACAATTACCACAGGAAGTGAATGCTGTGCAAATTATATATTTGTGTGTGTATTACCTCCTTAATGACTCTAGTTCATTGTCAGGTTAAATATATTCTAGTGAGGATCCCATGGAACAAAAACCATTTTAATGACAATAATTCTTCTCATCATAGTGGTGAACTACAACTCTGAACTCCTTTTTATCTTGTGCTTTTATATTTTAAACATAGTTTTATGAGACTCTTTGGTCTTTAATATATGAATTATTTTATGACCACACTTAATAAAATAACTGGGTGCCTTTCTAGAGGACGTGGCTTGAGGCTGATAAATTGATGCCTTTTGTACAATATAAATGAAGGGTCACATGTGGGTCAGGTAACACATAAAGCAGGGCACACGAAAAGTTTATGTTGTTAGAATATGCCTTGGGGCTGCCTCTCTGTCATGCGGTATTTCTTTTTGACTGTTTATTCTTGGGGATGGCTTAGGTCTATGAATAGCATCTACTGGTCAAATGTAACTTATTTATTGAAACTCCCATGTAGTTGGTTTCATGACATGTGTACTGTTTTCTCATCAAAACCACAGTCTTGTCATGAGAACCTTCATAAATCATACTCTACGAACAGTTCCTAACTGCCGACCGTTTTCTTTTCAAATACCTGTTGTTAATCTTCCTGACAGTACTGACAGTCCTGTGCCTGCAGCTCAAATTCCACATCTTGGAAGTAGCTAAAAACCTCAAGCTAACAGCAGGATGATAACTATTTAAAGTGGAGACCTTATCTTCTCATGGGCAGTGTCAGCAGTAGCAGGTTCAGGTCAAGAGTTTTCCATAAGGATCTGGAATCTTTTTCTTGATCCCTTAGCAGTAGTGATTGATAAAGTCCTCCATTGGTGGCACTAACAATGAGATCTACCATGTGTTTAGGGTAAGGCACATGCATTTACTTAATAAGTAAATGTTAAGTAAACAAGACAAATATTATTTAATGTAGATGGATGTTGGACCTAATATGTAAACGGTTGTTACTCTGCAGTGGTAGCAGGAGTGGGGATTAAGTTTGGTCCTATTGCTGTTTTGTGAAGCTGACCATCACTCAGTTTGCCATTTCTGACTCAGAGGGCAGTAAGCCCTTAGTTTGCTGTTTAATGGGGGCAGTCAGCCTTAGAGTATAAAGCAGAAACTCTCGCCAGAGGTTCTGCCCTGGTCACAGTTTGACAGCAAGTTCACTGGGAGAAGTATGCTGCCAGCTGCCTCCTGTTGTAGTAGTGATGTTCTGTGTTTCCTGAAGCCTCTTGTTGAGTGTGGGACTGAATTCTCTGGCATCTGGGTATTGTTTCTTCATGCCTGGGCTTAGGGTAATTCTAAAAGTTGTTCTTTCCATTTTTACTCATCTTGTAAGTCAATATATAAGAAGCGATATTGGAGTCCCTTCTTTGAGCCTTAGAGGACAAAGGATGTAGACTCATCAGGTATAGAGTTGATATTCAGGTTTAGGGTCAAGCCTGAGCCTTTGAAAATAGGAGATGTTAGTGTCAGAAGGGAGCCTGTGGAATCATTACGTCTTCATTTTCCATGTGGACTAAATCCTTAAAAACATGAATTTAGTATGGACATGTTCAGCTGGCCTTCGGAAACACTGGCTATTCTTAAACTTTCTCTTCACTCTGCCTCAAACTCACTCTCCTTCTTGTTTCCCACATATTCACTGTAAGTTCATCTCAGCCTTTGACACTTCCCTGTACTCTTCCAACTTCGTAGGTCAAGCGTCTCTTCCTGTGAGGTGCTTCCTTTGACAGATCTCTCCAGAGTGATGTTGTCCTCATGGGTCCCCTCCTTCTGCCTTAATTTTTCCTGTAGCATTGGTCGCTTCTTACTTCCTACACACTTACATTCATCTATCTGACATCTTCATGGGTCTCAACAGGTTTGGTTCCTATTTTCATTTTTATTTTTTTGATACATCATATTTTTACCCATTTATGAAATTCTATGGTAGTTTAAATCTCCTGGATTACTATCTTTTTTGGGTAATTACCATATTGATTACCTTTACAATCAGTTCTTTTTTCCTTTCTCATATTCTTTCCTTCTAATCTTTCATTCTCAGTCTGGCTCCATACTGCAAAACTTCTACCTCAGTTTCAGGAATGTTGACATTGCATGCCTGTCTCATCATGCCACACCTTTCTATTATTCTTTCACAATGAGTATGTTTTTATTTTGTTGTTGGAGGTATTTTCTTCTTCCTTCCTTCCTTCCTTCCTTCCTTCCTTCCTTCCTTCCTTCCTTCCTTCCTTCTTCCTTCCTTCTACCTTCCTTTTTGTAGCTAGCACGTGGGCATGGGTCCTGTTGGGCTGATTTGTGGGTCCTGTGTGTCTGCCATGGCTCAGGGAGGCAGAAGCATGGGAATTTGACTGAGTTTACTCCACTGGGTTATGAGAAGCCACAGGGCTTGGCCTGGGAGTGGAGAGGTCTCAGCCTGAGACCTGTAGGGATAGAGCTCTTGGGTGGGGATCCCTGGGCAAGAAGCATGCAGGGATCAACTGGTCTCAGACTCCTGGGCTACCAGGTGCCGTTGGGAGCTGCAGAAGAGTGGAGACTGGGGGCATACAGGCTGGACTGGCCCATAGCCAAGGGGGATGAGGGAGAGAAGCTTGGTCAGTGCCCCACGGGGTAGTGAGACTCTTGGTCACAGAGACTTGCTTGGCTATGTCATGGCTGGCTCGGCTATCTTGCTTGAGTTGGCAGGCCATGGCTGGAATGTAGAGAGGTCCTCCAGGGGGGGATTAGATGGCAGCTCATTGGTTAAAGGCCCCTTCTACAGTTCTTTGTGGTTGGCCCTAAAGACAAGAGGAACTCTATGATTTTAAAAGGTTTATTTTCATGGCAGAAAGTGGATGTAGCTGTATCCCCCTACCTCAGGGCAGACCTAAGTTAAATAGAGAAGAGGGTCTGGGAAGGAATGCTTAATTGGCTACGCCCTCTGGCATTTAGGTATCTCATTAATATGAAGATTTCTTGAGGCTCTGCTGCCTGTAGTCACTCCGTCTACCTGTGGAGGGGCTGGTAGGGGCGTTGCCCTGCTTGACTGAAAGGTGTGTATCAATGGAGGTCTTCAATCTCCTGTCAGGAACCTGGAGTCTGGGAGTGTGGTGAAATGCATGCTGTCCCTTGTAGAGATACCTGTTGGGTCTCCGGCCATCTCTAGCCAGTGCTCTACCAGAAACCAGGCTATCCTTTCATGGTCCCACATGAGGGAACACTGGGAGGAGGAAGGCTGACGTTGGTATGTAAAGTAAATAAATATGTTTCTTCACAAAAGTCAGATATTAAATTTAAAAAGTATCTCATCTGTAAAGAACTACTGAAGCTGAATGAATGAAAGCTCATGGTTAATAGTTTGCTCTGGCTTGCTCATTTTTTTCTTCTCCAAGTATACATATGTATTGATATGTATTCTTCAAGCATCACAATTTTCTCAGAAACCATCTTTGTCTCTAGTTGGCAGGTACCTTATGTGTTTCCAAATCACTTCTAACTTAGACCTACAAAAACATAGTTACCTCTGACCATTCAACTGAACAAGGAGTCCCAGGAAGACTGGCCTAGAGGAATAAAGCCCAATGCAGGTGACATGTTTGTTAACTGTATCCCAAGAGCAGAAGCAAAGGAAAGAGGAGAGTGAATGCCAAGGCATGAGGCCAGGGTAGAGAAAACTACAACAGCAGGACATAATCTTTGATTGCCACTGCTATGGCATCCATTTAAAGGAACCTACAGAGAGGTCCACTGAAGTGGACAGTTCTGGTTTCTTTGGAGACTCAGTTATATCTATCATGTGATGTTTTTCTGGAAGCTGTCTTATGAGAAGTGTGGTAACTCATGGACCTCCATGTGGAGCAACTCAAGCAGGAGAATTGATAAGGCTTTAATACATACCCTTAAAATATACCCTTGCAGAGTACCTATTTTTTAATGTTTTAACATGAAAAGTTTTCAATGCATTCATCCCATGTGCAGTTTTTAGTCAGGCGAAATGTAATTGTATATGGTTTTACTTTGACCATATTTGCACATTCGTGTTTATAAAATCAGTGTGATTTTAGTAGCCAGTTACAAAGATGCCTATGCACAAGACTGTCTGGTAGCAGCTTCTCCAGTGGCCTATTTACAAAGGACACATATAGAAGGCCTATATCAGCATCCACACAGAAGACATAATTTTCTAATGTTGATGTAATTTTCCCCAATCTCTATTCTTCTGACACACTCTCATTTGAAAATGGAATAATATTTCTAGCTATTTTAAATGTGTAAGTCAGTACAGCATTCACAGCACTTAGCAGATAGTATGAGCTAATGTTATTATATTTAATGCAGTTAACATTAATTTAGCTCACTATAATTAATAAGCACTATGAAGCCTAGTGAATGCATGGTTATCAACAGGATTGTGGATATGGCCTAAGCTTCCCAGTCCCCAGTTTGATGTGTTTCTATCAGTCGATGTTTCCTTTATGTAAAATTACATAGCTTTGACTTACTTTCTTCATGGTGTAGTGATCTACTACCTCTCTGGTTCTAATACAACTTTATGTTCATTTACAATATTTTGTTACCAATCACATGTGTGTATAGAGTTAAGTATATTGTGATTATCCTTCCCCCAGTACCCTTTCTCATTACTCTTCCACTCTGGCTTACTCTCTTCTTCCAAACTAGGCCTACTCCTGTTTCCACATCTTTGTATGTGTGTGTATGTGTGTAGCTCTTGACAGCACTTTCCGAAATTTTACAGCTCTTAGAATTATTTCTGCCCCCTCTTCCAAGTCATGTTGCAAGGGTGATGGTGATATATATATGTGTGTGTGTGTGTGTATATATATATATATATATATATAGTATATGTACATATATATGTATATGTACATACACATATGTATATATGTATATTTGTGTGTGTATATATATGTATATATATATATGTATATGTATAAATATATATTGTGTGTGTGTGTGTGTGTGTGTTTGTTTGTATCTTCTTCTTTGGGGCTTAATACTTAACAACCAGTTACTGTGAGAAGTTTGATCAGTTGTGAACTTCTACAAAAAAATCAGGGCTTTTCTGTAGATGTGATAGATTTGCTATGACTATCTTCTTCCATTCTTCGGAATTCCTAAATCTATATCGGCTCCAACATATATAAATCTATATGGACAATAATAGATAAGATGGTTGCAACAAGAATATGTAAAATAGGTTGATTTGAAACAAAACAAAACAGAAGACTTCTGCATCTTTAAACTTAGTATGGGTCTGACACACAATATTCTTTATTTCCATTAAAAGACAGATTATTCAGTGGCATGCAGGTAAGCATCAGGAAAGAGAAGAATGGACATAGGCACTATTTTCTGTAGGGCTCATAAAGGGGATGATAGTAGCCAGCACTTTCTGGCTTTCATTTTAACTTAAACTGTAGTGATATTTTATTCTTCATTAATGCATGAACATGTTTGAGGAAATACATAAAATTCATTTTTTAATGTTTTACGGAGAGGTGTTTGAGAGGTGAAACACCTGTGGCTATTTCTGTTTCTATTGAGAGAATCTTAATGTGGACACTGACTTCAATAGCTGGTCCTGGGATCCATAAAATATTTATCTGAGAGAATCTTAATGTGTTCTGTTGATCACCAATTTAAACATGGAGTGAAGAATATCTGTACATAAAATTGCAGGTCATCAAAAAAGCAACACATAATGTTTGTTCATTTATTTGGGGGGAAATGAGCTATTTTCAAGCAGCTGTGAATGATTACAACCAACAGGAGAAAAAGAGATTACTTACCTGCTCTGCACACTTAATAAATATCTGTGGAATTAAGGGCGCAGTGAACTATATTGGTGTTTATAAATTTCCCCTTTTGTTAAGTAAGGAAAATCTCATTTTGTGTCAAAGAATTTCTCCAAGGGACTGTATGTATTTGTGATCAAATTAGATCAACAGATCGATGGCTGTAACAGGAGGTTTATTTACCCAAATCAATATACAGTAATTATTATATTCACATCATGCTTGAGAGTTGGCTGGAGCGTATTGACAAGTTAACCTCGTTCTCTGAGTAAGTGGCAGTCTTAAGAAGGAACGAGTATGCAGTTTCAGTCATCAGCTGTTCAAACCGTTCTTCAATTATGAGAGCAGCTTCATGGGTAGGTCAAAGAGAGAATGGGGGGGGCAAATGGAAACAGGGCAGTTTGCTGGTTACAAATAGCAGCAGTGAGAGACTTTCTATGCACCCTTCTGGGGAGCCTCACCATCAAAAGTATTGCATTAAGGGTCTAAGGCAGTGCTTTTCAATCTTTGGCTTGCAACTCCTTTGGATGGAAGATAAACAACTCCTTTAACAGGGGCCACTTAGGATTTTCCTGAATATCAGATATTTATATTTTGATTTGTAACACTATCAAATTTACAGTTGCGAAGTAGCAACAAATGATTTTATTGTTGTAGAGGGTCACCACATGACCTCATCAGGGAAACTGTGTTAAGGTATGGTGGCAGCAGGGAGGCTGGAAACTACTGGTCTAAAGTCATTCTCTTTATAGAATCTGACAATATAAATACTGACTCCTTGTCGTATTCACTCGGGTACCTGCAGCTTCTGCTTGGAGTGGAGTGGTGGGGTATGTGAATCTACACATGTGTATTTAACTTTTTGTTTTGATTCAATTTTCTCTGATTTACACACCTCAGGAACCTATTATTCTCACTGTTCTTCTAGAACACACTGTCTTCCACACAAGCACGTTGCATAAACGCAGCCAAGGCACAAGAAGGCTTTAGTCCTCAAAGTATGTCTTGCATATATACCCATTTGTCAGGATTTTATGTAGATGGGGCCTTCTCCTTCTATCCTAAAATCTGATTTCATCATAACAAGAACATGGTGGTTCTTTGAGGCTCAAAGATGAGAATAGTATCCCTTCAATTTCTTCTTTCTTCTCTCAGGTTGGGAAATATCCACTAATGATAGAAGGTGGCAATAAAAGAAACATTTAGATCCCACTCACTAGTCCACACATTTTTTTTTTTTTTTTGCTCACATGTAGTATTGGCTCATGTGACAGTGTTTTGGTTTTGTTGTTTATTTGTTTTTGCTTCGTTCTGGGTTCTAAGCTAGCAGTGCATTTTCATCAGCTCCCTGTGATCTTCCACCTGTGCAGCTGTTTAGAGGGAACCAGACCCATTTATGAACCTACTAAAAAAGAACAGCAAAGCCTGATACTAACAGAAATATTTTATTCTCTAAACATCCTGTTCCTCATTTTATTTTTGAATTGTGTTCTTTCCACATATCCTGAGTGATGCACTAGTTTCTTGACGACCAGTGAAACTTTCGAAGGCTAATATCTTAGGCTCTCTGGAGCAACTGGATGTCACCCACTGCATCATGGCTTGTTTATACATGCAGTGCAAGTCCATTCTATCTCAATGCCAAGCTATTCACACCATGTGTGGTGTGCCAGCTACTTCAGTTGTATGGTAAGAGGACAAAGCTTTCAGCTCTGGGCTCAGCTTATCCGAGGACAAAGAGCAAAGCAAATGTAGACACTGTCAGTTCCACAGACCACAAAGCAAGCGTTGCAAAAACTCTTGCTATTAGAAGGCCCTTTTGTTATGGAATGCAAGAGTTTTTCATCTGTGTATTAGATCTTTTAATCTAAAAAGTCTTCTACAGAGAGGAACAGCCAGTTCCTCTTCTGTATTGTTAAGTGAATATATTGAAGAATTGACCTTTGCTGTATTCATCAGTAAAGTAGGTGAGCCTCCTGGCAGAGAAAGGTATTGTTTGAAAATAAATTGTATTTACCTATTATTGCAACTCGTTCAAGGCTGTTTACCTGTACCATTCAGACTAATTACTTATGTATTGTATTTACTGTTTATTATTGGTCTCTTCCCCAGCAATAAGATGAACCAAGGGTTCTTGCCTAATATTTTGGAAGCTGATGGATCATGAATGTTTAGAACATTTCTTGGCACATCATAGCTGTTTAGTAAGTATTTATTAAATGATTATATAAGTGAAAGTCTCTGTTCTTTATTCTTTTTTCTGAATTTGTGTAAACAAAATAATATCACTGGGAAATGGTTCTTGGTCTTTGCAATTTTGCAGGCTAAAAGACATTTTTAAACTAGTAAGAGAGTTATAAGTTGTGCTGATGTATATAATTAGTAAATGTGTTTTTTATGTAAAAATTAACAAAACTCAAAAGTATCCAGTCAAACTTTTAATAAAGTTCTTGATGCAGAAATAGAAAGGCAATAATCTAAACTAACAATGGTAGCCAAATGGCCAGCATTATATGATCAGAGTTTTTATTTATTTATTCATTTACTTATTTGTTTTATTTATTTATTTATTTATTTATTTATTTATTTATTTATTCATTTATCCAGCTCTTTGCCCAAGAAACACAGCTACTGGCTCTGAGTCAACTGAAACAGCTTCTCCAATGTTGCCCAAGGCAAAAGACATGCTGGAATTCAGATGAGAGCATTCATTGATTGCAGCAACAGAGCCTTAAGGGGAGTTTGAGAGATCATCTGGTCTAGTAACTTCAGGTGAGTAAAATCCTAAATCATGTAGTTCTGTTGGGTAGCTTCCATTGTCAGTTTGATTCCTTTTGAGTGGGTCATTGCTTTAGGATGGGGAGCATTCCAGCTGGCATTGTAGAAACACCCTATCTCTGTTCCTTCATGAAAGTTAGACATCCAAAGACCCAGATTCAGAAAACAGCTTCTGAGTCTCTGGTTGTCTATGTCTCACTGGTGACTCCTTTTTCAGCAAATATTTGTTTCTTCAACTTTGATTTTAGGAATAATCCATCAATAATTTATGACCATATACTTTTCTCTCAAAAATCTGGGTACTTACCATATACTACTAAATGGTTTTACAGAGAGAGAGAGAGAGAGAGAGAGAGAGAGAGAGAGAGAGAGAGAGAGAGGAAGAGGGAGAGGAAGATGGAGAGAGTGGGAGAGAGAAAGTGGTGGGGAGAGACAAAGACAGAGATAGAGACAAACAGATAGACTATATCCAATCATCTTTCCAATTACGTGAGTCTATATTCTGCACCCTTATTTTCCTCCTAGCTGGGGTTTCTGGGTTCCTGCCAGCAGTAGGCTTGTTTCTCAGCTTCTTAGCTGCATTTGCCATTATGGTCAGAGAGGAGTGCAAATTTGAGCTCAGGCCCCTCCCCACTTTCCTTTGAGCTCTGATTTATCTCCTTGTTGGTTAGTTCTTTCTGCCATTCACTTGAGAAGTAGATAACAAGCACCAGATCAGTCTGAATACCCGAGTCCTCTTCTGTAACTTGCCTGCTTGCTGCTTACTTTTCCTGTTCTCAAACCTTCAGCTGCTCTTTTGGGTGTCTACAACCTGGAGTAGGCAACATTTCTAATCCTGAGTATGACTCCTGTCTGAGGAGGGAACTTGAAAGTAAAGATAGTCAATAATGAAAACACTGGAGATTTCCCTTCTGAGATAATGGGTGAAGGGTATGGATAATGTCTATAAAATGTGCAAATGGAAAAAACCACATCTGAACTTAATTCTGCTTTCTTTTATGTTTTTCTCCTTCATGAGGCCAGTTGGCCACAGAGAGTAAAAAGCTAAGGAAAAGAAATCATTTTCACTAAAGGAAAAGAATCTTGGAACTGGCATATTGTTAGATTAAGAATAAGAAGGTACTTTAAAAAAAAAGTTTTAATTTCTTATGCCTATAAATTTCTCTGTACTGATTTTTTTTTTTTTCAAAAGAAAGAAACCCCTGCTTGGCAATCAATATTTTGCTCCCTGCATTTCACGTTTTGCTTTTTACTCCTAAGACAAAAACTTGATCAAAACAATTTAAGGTTAGAGAGTTTGTGTCTGCTCACAGTTTCATAGGACATGTTCTGTCATACTGGGAACAAGAAGAGTACTGAGCAAGCAGGCAAGTTACAGAGCAACCAGGAAGTAGACAGGTAGAGAATGCTCCGGCTGGCAGCTTTCTTCCCATACAAGTCACCAGAGCTTCTAAAGTGGTACCATTAATACCCAATAGTAGTTCTTGGAAAGACACAAGGACACAATCATCAGAAATGTTCTTTAGTCTCCGAACTTTTTCTCAATCCAACTACTTGACAGCCAAAATTAATGATTGGAGCTTCCTCTTTCAAATATAAGACTTCATAAAACAATTTTGCTGGCTCCCTTTAGAATAGCGATTCATCCTAACCCTGAGCAGCAAAGTTACCAGTAGACTTTTAAAGAACTGCCAGTGCCACCTGATCTAGTTCTGTTGCATTCATTTGGTCACGTGAGCAGTTCATATTAATGCAGTTCCATTTTTTATGAAGAATTAGGTCCCAAGTTTTCCATTCTTAATTAGTTTACCACTAATGTGCAGAAACTGGAAGTCTTTGGTTTTAATTTCTACCGAAGTCTGATTTCTTACTATTATTTATGAAGTAGCATGATACTTATAAAGTTACTGTGAAATATACTTAACATGGCATGACATTTCTTTTAGATCCACTGAGAATATTCAAGTGACTGAATAACCTCAAAGTAGAGTAAAATAAATCCAAGCCAGAACAGCTTTGCTCACTAGACCTTACCTGAAGGGAAAAGCTGTCTCAACAGTCTTCAGCTTTAGGGCAATTAACTACAATGTGTTCAACAGAGTTGAGAGAAGGCAGAGTTTAGCAGCATCTTTTAATGAAGAAGCATCTAGAAAGTTGATTCCATTTCTGCCTCTAACTTCCATGTTCCCCTTAGGCAATACCCAAATACCATGTAAATCATCCCTGAGTTTTAAAAACAAACCACCCAAACACATCTTATTTTTTTTCTTTCTCACAATTATTTAATTGTCTTTCTAATTAATTCCACACTCTGAAATAAATTATTGACTTAGCAGACTCTCTTGTTTTCTGTGACAGCTTCGACAGTAAACAGGACATTAACAATTCATAATGAGCTGGGACATGTTTTTGTTTCTGTGTGCTAATTTGCTTCTCCATCAGAGAGAGTTTGACTCTTTCCTTGCCACCCACTCTCTGAAGAAGAGAGTGACAGACTGGTCAGTGGATGTTGGAATAACAAGCATTAAAAAAAAAATACAACCAAGTCTTGTCATATCCAAGGATGCAGAAACAATTGATTAGACCTTTGCTCTTGTCTTTTTCTTGCCCTTTACTCCTATTTTTTGGGAATAGCAGCATTCCACCATCGACGAACATATACAGACCCTAAATTCTTCTCAATAATCAAGTGTTGCAGATAAAGGGTTAAACTGATTTCTTGTGTACAAAAATGTATCAGACAATCCTCCATAAAATGAATCTTGTGGCATGGCCCCTGACGATAAGTAAGACCCTGCCTTCCCTATCCCCCAGAGAATAGCATTCCTGATAGCATACAAAAATAAGAGAAATTAAAAAAAAAAAACCAACAAAAACAAAATGCTAATTTGATGATGAAGAATTTAGAGGAAAATAATATCCAAATTAACAGAGTTCAGTTTGGAACATAGAGACAGGAGCTATTTTAGGGAAGGTGGCCTATTTAGTGAAGGAACCAAATGCCTTACGTTTGAAATTGAGTCACAGAGGTAATGAACTACGGTTGGGCAAATTCAAGAGAGGTGGTCAATCAGAAAGAGTATTGTCTAATATCAGCCTGGGGATTGTCATGTGGGGTAGATAAAGAGGAGTAGGTAGATGAAGATAAACAGACAGACAAACAGTGTTGTTTAGACATTAATATGGGGAAACATGGTAGAATCAAAAGCAGTTTGACTGCTTCCTCACTAGAGAAGTTATGCTACAAATTAAGCAGATTTGGGACCCAACATAAGTATGAGTCTCAGTTTTTTTCACCCATCTGATTTAGTTATATATGCTCCCTTTAAATGAGAACATGAAGGCACGGGTACAGGTCAGGGATAAAGCATTTGCCCAAGTCCCTGTATCCCATTCCTAGCATTCCTACAAAATAAAATATGAGGAAGTGGGGGGGGGGAGAGAAAGTATAATTTAATGTGGAGATGACATATAGTAATTATTTAGTAAACTATAGTAAATATTTTTTATTATGAAGAGTATTATAAATAGTTAAAGTTATAGTTAACTTGGTAGGGTACTTACCTAGAACGTATAAGCTCCTGTCTTTAGATCCTAGCATCATATCAATGAGACATGAAATATGGTGGCACATGATTATAATACCCAACTGTAAAGGTAGAAGTAGAGATCAAGAGTTTAGCATTATTCAGGGTTACATACTGAGGTCAAAACCAACATAAGCTTGCTTCAAAATAGATAAATACAATTTAAGTGAATAATATGAATATGTATCATATTTGCATATTATCCTTTATATTAAATCATGCTTCAAGAGACATGGCATTAAAAGAATTCCAAAAGTTTGGATCTTGGAGCTTTTGATTGACATGCTAAGCAAGATTCCAGAATTGGTTCTGTGATCCATGTTTTTATCCATCTCTTATGCCAGCTTTGAGGTAGGACTTCCGAATGAGAAGTTTCCCTGTGGTCAGAGAATGGCTAATCTTCCACCTACATGGGAAATGACTTAATTCATAACCACTGGAAACAGGAGCCTCAGTTGAAAAGTTTTAATTGTAAGGGCTAATGTTACCAGGCAGTCAAGTGGAGAGGCAATGAGAAGCTGCATGGAGGAGAATATTATGCAAATTGATCTGAATATTGCTTGTAGTTATATTATCTCCAAGAAACCATTTCTGTTAATTCAAGGAACTATTTCTTTTCTCCATAAAGATGATTAGTACTCTGGGAAACAGGAAACCCTTAGCAGAATCAGGGCAGCCTTTGCACATCTACTGGCTCCTTGAAAGGGCACATCTGTACACATGTGGGTCAAGGTACTAGTTTGTTACCAGGAAGTGGATTCTGATGAGTCTCAGCCAAGTTTTCTGGCTTTCTGCTCCCTCCTCTTCATGTTCAGCATGGACGATAATGCCTAAAATATAGCACTCATTTTTTAAAATAACACCACAGCTGAATAGGAGATTGAATTTAATGAATGGTAGGTCTTAAACACTGTGTTGTTTTATTGGTTTCAGTTTTTATATGCAATTTCACTTGTTTGTATGATGGGTGTGTGTTGTCATATATGCATCAGAAGATTGACTTTTCACTCCCTAACAGTATATTCTTCACTGTGTAAAACTGGATCCACGTCGTTTGCAGAGCCAACAGAAAGCAGAAGAAATCAGACAAGTAATGCTGTCTCATTCTGCTCCTACTCTTTTTCATGAAAAATGTAATTCAGGCTGCTGAAAGATAAAACTGGCATGCCCTCATCTTAAACATCATCCCTTTCTGACCTTGGATTTGTCTGTATATAGGAATCACATTTAGTAATGTACACAAGTGGGCAGTCTGCAAAAATGAAAACAAACCCATGAAAGCAGCATGCTCTGTCTGTAGTCTCATTGTTATTCATATCACTGGACGCAATTTATTCTCAGAATTTTGATGATCATACTTTTAAATCACTCCTAAAACTGTCAGTAATTTGCATCACAGTTGAACCAGAAAATTGCGAAATTGCATATTCATACAAGTACAAATCATTTCATTCATCTTCTCTGTAGACCTTAAGCAAAGGAAGTTTAGTTTAAATTTTTATCAACATGGATACCTGGCCACTGTCCTTTTTCATCTGCAGACAGCTACCTACTACACTGCAATCAAACTTGAGGTGTGAGGTATGCCTATTCACTCTCATAAATTATTTCCAAATATTTTTCTAAAAATCACTTTATATGTCGTATTTTCCAAGATCATACAAACAACTAACTTGGATTTGTTACCTGCTTATTTTATGTCTAGGAATGAGTTTAGCCTTTGAAAAACTATGAGGGAAGCATTTAGAGAGTTGTTGCTAGCCAAGAGTTCAAGTTCAATGATATTGATTTGTTAATCCTAAGCAGGATGTATCTTACTATGTTTCTGTCAAAAGATGTCTTAGAAGAAGAAAGCAGTATGCATGGAAGTTGTTGGGGAAGCTTCTATAAAAATGAAAGGCTAATCAGGTAAGCGATGGTGGAGGGCAGTAGCAGAAGGGGCATACAGGTACATAACTGGTTGTGTCTGCTCTGTGTTGACCAACATTTTAGAGTACCACTTACAAAATAGATAAGGTTTCCCTATAGTTGTGCAGTAAGCAGCTTGCCCACCTTGCTTTGACAAAAATTATAATAATATCAGAATGGAAAGCAGTTAGAGCATCCATTGAGAGTGGAGCAGGGAGTTCACCATACCTACACCTCTGCAGTTTTGAAGCCATGGAAACTCATACTAACTATGAATTACTTTTTCTTTCTGTCTTAGTTTTCTGAGTCAAAACATCAAGCTTATAAAGTAGTCACTCATTAATGACTATAATGAAAAACAAAGAAAATGGTAACAGTTAAATACTTAGTGTACCTACTATGCATGTATGTATAAATGTATGCATGCATGTATGTCTATTATACTAAGTTTCCGTTTTTAACTGTTATTATTTTAATCTGGAAGGCTAAATTGACTATTAAAAATAAATAAGAGTCAAATTGAAGTGACTTTGGTCTGAGAATATGGGATGAGGTTACTGCAGGGTTTTGTTTTAAATTTTGAAGCAGAGACCCTCTTGTTTCTACACTCAGAAATTCCATAAAAACACTAAACTGGAAGCTATAATATATACACAAAGGATCTGTGGGGTAAAAAAGCATTCAAGTAAAATAAACTAAAATGAGAAATAAAAAAGGAAAAAGGAAAAACCCTGATATGACATCAAGAGACAAGGAACATCCAAAGATGCTTCTGGGCATGCAGCCTACCCTTAACAGTAGTTTGTTTTCCCAGTGATACTCCTTTGGGAAAAACTCAGTTTTCATTTGTAAGTTGTTACCATTTGGAGATAGCTTCTGATTTGGGGATGGAGGCATCTGTTGACTTTTCCTTTCTAGGACCCCATCCATTTCAGACTCATATAGGCCCTATCATACTTTCTCAATCTCCTTGAGTTAATATGTGTATAAATTTTTTTGATTTAGAGTGCCTTGTTTTCTTGGTGTCCTCATCCTCTCTTTCCCTTATACTCATTCTCCTTCCTCTTCTGCAGAGTTCACTGAGCCAGGAGAAGAGGGCTTTGTTGGGGGGACATCCTAGTCAGTATTGAGTCTTCCAAAGCCTCTTACTCTCTGTAGATTATCTGGCTGGGGTCACTGTATTTGTTACCATGTGCTGTTGGAGGAAACTTCTTGGATGATGCCAAGCAAGGCACTGATCACTTTCCCTGAATGATGTGTCATATGTATGCTTTAGGGTTGGTCATTCTGTGTTGGATAACTAATTTGTGTTCTATTTTCCAGGCAAGACTATTTTCACTGATGTCAGCACCCTTTAGTTGCTTGTAGTTCTTTGTGTAGGGTTGAGGCTTTGGGGCTTTCCCTTGTCCACATTGCCATGTTTATCCATGTTTAAGTAGCAATGTTGATGAGACTTTGTTGGTGCAATAGATAGAGACTAGAAAACCACAACCCAAAATGCAGAGTTTTGGATCCCAGTTCCAATAGATATTTACAATCCAACTGAGGCTCAAGGATCATGGTGGAAGAGGAGGCAAACACATTTGTAGGAAACAGAGGTCAGGGAAGCTTCCATGAGTTCTGTCGCCTAGGTTTGCCAGAGGTATACCCATAAAATCTCATGGAGGTTCTACAATAGACAACAAAGAAAGTTGTAATAGGTTGGTGGAAATATCAGAGAGCTGGATGAGTTATATCAAGATGAAGGAATTCAGCTATGGGCCTTGAATTTTATCTGACAATACTCTTAGCCCATTGATGGGTAGATGACTAGGATTTTGTTAATATATTCTAAAGATTTTTTTTTAAAAAAAATCTATTTGTCAAAATTTTAGGTCCAGTAATAGCAGCATATTAGGTCTGACAAAGGGGAGGGAGCCAAGGATTGACTATTTAGTAGACTGAAAGTTACCTATAATAAATTGTAATTAGGTCTGAACCTGAAATATTTCAAATTCTCCACAGTCATTGAAGCTGTACATAGTCAGCCTCTGAAGATGCACTAAACTTTCAAGGTGCACTAAAATTTCTCTCACAGTTCTTTCTGTTGGTCTAGCATCACATTTTCTACATGCAAGTGGCCACACAGTACTTATTGTTATAAAGCCCTTTATAGCTAGGAATGCATATTGCTAGGAACTGATATAGATGAAACAGAAATGGGCAGGACAGCAGACTTTAGGAGAGATGAATAGCTTGTAAAGACACCTAGATCACATTAAAGAAACTAACCATGATGACACAGATCTGACTTTTTTTTTAAAAAAAAGATTTAATTATTTTTATGTTATGTGAATGAGTATTTTGCTTGCATGTATGTTTCTGTACTACATGTGTGCAGTACCCACAGAGGGAATAAGAAGGCATCAGATGCTCTGAGAATGGAGGTGCAAACTACTGTTAGCTATCATCCAAGCACTGGATATTGAGCCCTGGTTTCTGGAAGATGAGAGAGTGTTCTTAAAAGGTAAAACATCCATCTGACACCATGAGTTAAAAACATGTACGTTATATGTGATATAACATTTACATGTGACATATAATAGTGTTATTATATATAAAATTAAAATAATCAGGAACACCAATTAGAGTAATAGATGAAGAATGCTTGCATTTTTAAACAACCAAGTTTACAATTTTTAAAAAAGCTTTCTTTGCTACATGCTTCTCCTGTATTTGCAGTCACTTTACTCTATGAACTATCTTATAGCTGCAGTATTGAAAAATTTATTATCTTTTAATTCTAATTTTAAAGGTAAATAAAAACATTATAGAATATATTATATGATAGTATAGGATATTTAAAATGTTTTTAAAAAACAAGACTGTCTTCTGTAGTAAATAATAATAGTAATAAATATAATATTAGACCTTTTAGAAATCAGATTTTTATTGCTCTTATAAGGATATCCAAATCTTACTTTTTATTTAAATGGTCAGACATAGAAATGGGACCTGGAAGGACTCAATAAAGCACTGTACATTTTCTTTGTATTAGACAAATATGACTACTGTTTGGCTAATTTTAGAAACCTGATTAATTACATTATAGGACACCCCATATACTAATCTTATTAAGAAACATCATTACTTAAAATATACAATTTTGTTGTCATAATGAAATTGCTATGTTTAGAATAATTTGGATAAAAACAGTTAAATCTTGGGTATCTTTATCTAGAAAACTTGTAGTTAAAGTTTAATTTAAAAACTAGATTTTGAAACCCAAATCATACTGTATAATGAAAAAAGTATTTTTTATAATGCTAGTAAAAACACTTGAATCTTTTAGACATGGGCACTAGTTTTGAATAAAGATGGAGTTTTGGGTGAAGAAGCAATCTTAACTAAAATCATGATTAATAAAAAAGTCTTGACTCAATGTAGATTCCAGAATTAGAAATTAGTAGCATGAAATTCACTATTTCTTCTTATGATTATACTGACAGAGAGATATGGAGAACTATAACCTACTAGAACAGAAACTCGGGAGCTATAAATTCCATGGCAACCATTGCTGTAATTACTAGAGTGCTATGTGAATTCAAAAGTCCAGAGGACGCAATCAAAAGGACTGTGAATACCCTGACTTGTAGGTTCTTTCTACAGGAGCTTGCCATATTCTCACAGGGAATCTTCTAGAAGAATATGTGTACTTCAGTGGGAGCAGATGAGAAGAAATTATTCTATTATATGGCAAACTATATTGTTCTTTCTAGGGGACTGCCTGGAAAAGAAACAATCTTACCCAAGCTTAATCTGGAATTTATCAGAACCCAAGTGATCTGGCATGGGAAATATCCAGTTCTACCTTCATCCCCATGTTCAGCTGTCTGTCTATCCCCTCTCACATGAGGAGACAAAAGAAGTAAGCAGCTTGGGTGGGGTTTACAGTCTGAAGAGTGGGATCATTATAAAACTGAAATATAAGGTAAGACGGTGGAGCATACATACCATAGTACCATTGCTGATGACAATTATGCCACTAGATTATGCCTAGCTACCAAGAATTCTCCTATAAGATATGCATAAAATGCAATAGCAATGAATAACTAGAAGGAAAGAGAGAAAATCATATTTGGCAGGATTTAAAATAACAGTAATTAGCATGCTGAGAGCCTTAAGGATCAGGAAGGACAGAACAGCAATGTGAGCAGAAGGATGGAAATTCCCAGAAAACAAAAACACAGCAGACATCAGAAGCACTGCAGTAGAAACCAAGAACACCTTTGAAGGTCTTGTTAGTAGACTGGAAGTGGCTAAGGAAAGCATTTCTGACCTTGAGGATATCTCAACAGGAGTCCACAAAATTGAAAAGCAAAGAAAAATAAGGTGGGGAAATCCCACAACAAACAGAATATTCAAAGATTTTGGGAGGCCTGTAGAAGACATATGATGCACAAAGTATGAACAGCAGAAAAAAAGAGTAACAGAAGACAGATTTGAAACAATAATGACCAAGAGTTTCATCAAATTAACACTAGATACCAGTAGGCACAGAGAACATGAAAGAAGATGAATTACACAAACTAAATCCCAGCACATCACCTTAAATTATAGAAAATGAAAAGCAGAGTAATGGTTCTGAAATAAGCCAGAGGGGAAATAACACCTTTGCTATGGAAGGGAAAATCTAAGAATATGTCTGATGCCTCAGAATCTATGCAGGCAAGAAGTAAATGAGGGGACACATTTAAAGTATTGAAAGCAAGACAAAAACAATAACCCGAAGTCATCTCTTCTGTTAAATCACTCTTTAAGGGTAAAGAAATAAATAAGGATTTTTCTCAAGTGAACAAAATTTGACAGCCTTTGATGGTATTGAGACAGAGATAGTTGGGAGGATAGCTTTAAAATTAGATAGATTATAAAAGTATATC
This sequence comes from Arvicanthis niloticus, assembly GCF_011762505.2. Lineage (NCBI taxonomy): Eukaryota > Metazoa > Chordata > Mammalia > Rodentia > Muridae > Arvicanthis > Arvicanthis niloticus. Next base: position 21,948,853 of record NC_047673.1, on the reverse strand, counting down.
TCTCTGTGTGTGCATGTGTGTGTGCATGCGTGCGTGCGTGAGAGCATATGTATGTGTGTGTCATAGGAACTTGGATCTATGAATGAGTTAAAGAGCATTTGAATAGAAATAAGTGACTGCAATTTCAGTTTTAGCATTCATAACTATTTAACAGCTAATCCAATAATTACTAAGAATAATTATATAGATATAATATATATAGTAGATAGATGTCATTGTACATATACATGGTTACGTACAAGTATACTGAGTGATAACAAAGATATAGTAGAGAAGAAAGAAGAACTATACTTTGTCATATTAAGGATTCAGATTGCCAATGAAGCAATATTTATTGTTTGGTATGCAGTGTCGATTCACTAAATGTATATTGCAAACTCTAGTGCAACTGCAAAAAAAGTTTAAAAAAAAGGAAAGAAAAAAACAACTCATTTACTAAGAAGGGAGAATGGAATTGTGTAAAATGCTCAATTAAAATCCCACAGAAACCCACACACAGAGACACACAGAGACATGCTTACACATACCAACATACATGTGCCCTCAGACACACAGACACAGAACAGACATGCATGCAACACAGTACACAAACACACAGCACAAACAAGAAAAAGAATGTGAGACAGTAGTAGTAAGGAGCAAAGTCATCAAATGGAGAACTGGAGCAAGTGTGATGTGTGTTAACCCAGTTACCAATGGTTCTTTTTCATCTCGGTGCTATAAATGCACCAACTACATTAGATATTACTAAGGTGGGTCATGAGTTAAGCCACCTCATAGGAAAAATAATATCAAGTAACCGGGCTACTCAGAGCTCCCAGAGGCTAAACCACCATCCAAAGAGTACACATGGAGCGATCCATAACTATACATACATATGTAGCAGAGGATGGCCTTATGTAATATCGATGGGAGGGGAGGCCCTTGGTCCTGTGAAGGCTTGATGCCTCAGCATAGGGGGATGCTAGAGTGGTGAAGTGGGAGTGCGTGGAGGAACACTGTCATAGAGCCAAAGGGGAGTGGGGAGAGGAGTTTGGGTTGGGGGGTTGGTTTTGGGGTAACCAGGAAGGGAGATATTATTTGAAATGTAAACAAATAAAATGATTTAAAAAAACATTTTCTAAATTGCCAATTTAATAAATACATGCACATGATTTTATTTTTAAAAATAGACTAAAACATACACTCTCAACAAAACCACACCAGCAAATAAGGACACATGCAGATTCAAAGTAATAGTAATTTTTTTTAAAAAAGCTAATAGTAATTAAAGGAAGTTTATGGATAAATCTCTAAATTTATTCTGGATACAAAGACTTGCAAATTAGCTGTGATATCATTTTTCCATGAGACACAACCATCTTTAATATGTATGCACTTAACCAAGATGCCCTGACAGTTGTACCAAAACCTAACAGACTACAATGACACATGCATCTATTGCTAGAAACCTCAATAGTCTGCAAACAGAAATGGGCCTGTTTAATATGTAGAGAACCAGTAAGGACATAGTTAAACTCAACAGTACCAGCCATCAACTGAATACAGTGGAGATCTGTAGAACTTCTCTTTCAAACAACAGAAAACACATCACTACCCCGTCCATATGGGACATCTTGCAATGTAAGTCACATTCTAGGCCATAAGATATGCTACATCTTTAAGAGAAGAAAAATCATTAAATGCCTATGCTTAGATTCTCAGACCATAGTGAAATTTAACTAGAACTCTCTAAATAAAGGAAGTTAGGATATCCCTCACATATTTGGAGATTAAGTAACACACTTCTAAATAATGTGGAATGGAATGGAAAGGAAATTGCAGAGAGTCTAAAATTTGGATTAAATCAAAGAGGTGTGAAACTTACAAAATCTGTGGGAAAAGTGGAATATTATAACAGTGAATGACATACATTAACAGAAAATAGGAAAACCTAGAGTAAAAAGAAAAAATAAAATGGATAAAGAATTAATGAACTTGAAAAAGGCAAATAGAGAAAAATTAATGAAAAAAAAAAAGAGCTAGCTCCTTAGAAAACACAGTAAAAATGAGTAGCCTCTACCCAATCTTAGAATAGAAATTATAAATAAGCTTTCTGAAAATTAAGTTTTAAAGTTTATGGATATATATATGGGCATGTGAGTAAGAGTAGGCACGCATGGAAAGAGTAGACACCAGATTTCACCAAGTTAGAGTTACATACAATTCTGATCCCTGTGGAATGTGGACTGGCAACATACCTAGTCTTCTGCAAGAGCAGTAGGAGCTCATAACTGCTAAACCTTTTGTCTGGCCCCCAAATGTGCTTTCCAATTATGAATGTATCCATTTGAAGTTGAAATAGTAATTATCATATAAAAATATAGTGCCAGCTTTAGAAATGTTTCCTGGTAAATTGCACCACACATTTAAGGCAGTATGTATGTGATTTCTCTATAATATTTTCAAAGATAAAGACCAAAGAACATTTTCCTAGCCTAGTTTTTGTTGTAGGTATCACCCTGAAGCAAAATCAGATAAACAAAATGCAAGAAAAGAAACAATGAACACAATTTCTAATGAACACAATTGTGACAATACCCACTTAAATATTAATAAAACCACTGAACAATGCATAAAAAAAGAATTGTTCAGTACTACAGGGGGAGATTCATGCCAGGAAAACAAAGTAGAATTAGCAGTCAACAATAAATTTAGGCTGCAGATGAAGCTTTTGGTAGCCCTTGCCTGAATATCAATTTTCGATGCTCAACTCATGCCAAACAAAACCAAAACAATTGTTATTCATCAATCATCGCATTAACATGTATAAAGGAAAATAACTTATAATGAGAAATGGTATACAACTCAGGTGAAAGACAGCAAAGAATAATGAGCCTGGAATTATAGGAACATGCCACCTGTAGATAAAGGGCTATTGTTGCTACTTTGTTTTGAGTTTGTGTGACTTCTATTTCTTTTTCCTGTCTCATCCCTCTTGCTACTAATGCCAGAACTTCATTGACTGGAAGTGTTGAAGGTTGGTATTTGTGCCTCCTAAGGAATCTTGGAAGAAAAGCTCTGATTTTTTTCCAGCTGATTATGGTGATGGCCATATTGTTTTCATGGGATCTGTATTTTGTTGAAAGGATTTCTTTTACACTTAAACTGTTAAGAAAGTTTTCCTTTAATCAAAAACAGATATTAAACTTTGTTTAATTCTGTTTGTCCCTGGGTCTGTTGTGATAGTCCTGTGGGTTTCATTTTTCCTTTTGTTACTATGAAATACATATTTTAAACCTTAAACACAGAGGGATATGCAGATAGACTTAATTAGGTGTGACAGATAGATATATAGATATAGATAGATTATATGCAAATGAGAGATGCAGATACAGAATAAAAATAAAGGTGATATTAAATAAATACTTAAACATATTACTAAAATATATAGACGTCTGCTTAGAAAACACTATCAATTCATATATCTTACTAAGTGATGTGCTGGTTTAAAAATATTACAAACTATGAAATTCCAATTATATGACTTTTTAGAAAAGACAAAATTATGGATATAGTAAAAACATCAGCTACTGCTGATGGATTATAAAAGAAATGATGCATAGGAGGAATAAAGTAGTTTTTTAGGGTACTGAAATTACTGCCTATGGTTCTACAATAGTAGTCACAGGTAATTATAAACTTCTCTAAATCCGTAGTATGTATCAGACCAGAACTGTATAATTATGTATACAATGCTGTTACCTTGACCTTGAAGTTTTCACAATCCACAGTTGTTAGAAATAAGTTTTGTCTGTTTCTAAGTTACCTGACCTATGGTATTTTGTTTCAGTAGCCTAAAACATGCTAAGATATAGTGAAATACAGGCATTGAATGATAATGACATATGAGCATAGGTTCAACAATTGTACCAACTCTCCTGTTCTGATGAGGATGTCAACGACTGGAGATTAGGCATAGGTGTTAATTGCTTAGGTAGCTTCTCTCAGCCATCCAGAATGTTATTCATGTTATTTATAAACCCATCAACATGAATTTGTGGGTATGCATATGTGCATGCACATGCATGTGGGAATGTGGTTTGAATGTTTGATCCACCACCCATCTTCATGTTGTGACTTTACTGCTTTATTAGGGGTTGTAATGGAGGAGGAGAGATGACTCATGGGCTAGACTGTGGAAGTCTCCATTGAGGGAAAACCTTCCAATGACTGGAGAAGGATGAAGGAGATGCATTGGAAGGGATGGATACGTCATTGTAAGGGAGGAAGATAATGTCTGCCTAGCTAGACAGAGCTACCCCATTATCTCTGGTGACCAATGGGGCAACATGATCCAGGAGAAATTTGCTTATGGTGCGCCCCTTCTCACCCTGTTCCCCTCACCCTTTTTTTTTGGCATACAAAGTGTCAGAGCTATTCACCCATTTAGGACACAAAACGGTTAGATCATCTCTCTTGAAACACCAAACTGGCTGGCACATTTATCTCCAACATACAGTATCAAGAACCAGGAGTAATATATTTTTGTTACTTATAAATTACTCAATCCCCAATATTTTTTCATGGCCATGTGAAAAGATGAAGGTGGTCTTCTATGCTAAGACCTTAGAGAGGTAAACAGCCACCTTTCTGAGCATTTGAAACACCCAGAAAACCACTCACTGGATCTAGTTTCCAAAATGTCATTGATAAATCTTATGCATTGTGAAGTGTTATTTAGGGTATCTAGTAAAAAATAGAATGCCTGGGAAGAGCCCACATTTCTGTTTATTTGGGCATGTAAATCTATATGGACAATGCCACTGTAGGTGGCTTGAATGCATAATGCTAGATTTTTTTTTTTTTTTTTTTTTTTTTTTTTTTTAATGAGGAAAGGCAGTATAGAATCAGCAACTGTTCTCTGAAGAAAGGGACACAAAAGAGTAAGAACTACCATTAAGGTGTTATGGTGCTAAAGACTTCACACCATAGGTACACAGCTCTAAAGGAGGAGTCATGCTTTAAAGTTTATTGTGTACATGGGATTGAGTTAATTACTGCCAGGAAATATTTCCACCAAATCGTGCTGTGCTTAAATATGCCAAAAATAAAATACTCAGGGTCAGATTTTAGAATTTTTAATCCACACTGGCTTCTGAATTGTGTTTATCCATACGACCTTCTTGCCTCCTATGGATCATTACTCTCTATAGGCTGTCATGTTTACAGAGACCCCTGCAGCACATGAGTGTAAAGCTAAGGGTCTGTGCATGTTTATGTGTGCACTTGTGTGAATGTATTTTCTGTCTTTTGATATTACAAAGCCTTCCTGATAGTCGTCTCCATGTAAAATGCTTTTCCTCAGGTTTTGTTTTTTCCTTTAAGAAAATTATTGAATGGGATCAATACTAAAAGTATGTAAATATTCATAAAATTAAATGTAATTTCTAGGCCTCTACTTTTTAGAATTAGTTAACTTATTTTATTAAATTTACTTCATGTCTGGATCACAGCCACCTCCTCCTCTCCTTCCAGTCCCACCCCAGAAATCTCTTCCCTCATTACCCCTCTCCTTCTCTCAGAGAAGGGGAAACCCCTCGGGTACCACTCCACCCTGGAGCATCTAATCCCAGCAGTCTAGGCACATCTTCTCCCACTGAGGCCCAACCAGGCAGTCCAAGTAATCCAATGGCAGATGATCCAATGGCAGGAAAGATAGACTAGGATAGCCTGCATTCCACTTGTTAGGAGAACCATATTAAAACCAAGCTGCACATTTGCTACAAATGTATAGGGAACCTACATCAAGCTCCTGCATATTTCCTGGTTGCTGGCCCAGGTATGTGAAGCCCACTGTCCCAGGTCCCAGTTTAGTTGACTCTGTGGATCTTCTTGTGGTATCCTTAACCCCTCTGACTTGCTTACTTCTATCCTTTACTCTTCTACAAGATTCTCTGGGCTCCACCTGATGTTTGGCTGTAGCTTTCTGTATCTGTTTCCATCCTGTTGGATGAAGCCTCTCAGGAGACAGTTATGCTAGATTCCTGACTGCAAGCATAGCAGAGTATCATTAATAGTGTCAAGGGTTGGCTGTCTCACATGGAATAGGTCTCAAGTTGGGGCAGTCATTGATTGGCTGTTTCCTTGTTCTCCATTTCATCTTTATCCCTACAGATCTTGTAGGCAAGACACATTTTGGGTTGAAGTTTTGTGGGTGGAGTGATGTCTCCCTCCTTCCTCTGGAAAGCTTGCTTGACTATAGGAGGTGACCATTTCAGTTTCTATATCTCTGTCTAGTAGATATGTAAGCTAGGGTCACCCCCATAGACTCCCTGTATCCTTTTCCATTTCAGACCTCTAGCTAGTCACCAGAGATGTGCCCCCTTCCCCATTTCCATTCTCCCTTCTTTCCTACCCTCCCTCTTCCCACACCTGATCTCCTTCCCCAGTCCTCTTACACAGCCCCTGTCCCCTCCTCACCTCCTCTCTTACCCAGTTACCTCTCTCCATCCACCTCAGATGACTATTTAGTTTTGCCTTCTGAGTAAGATTCTTGCATCCTTCCTTGGGACATTCTTATTACCCAATTTCTTTAGGTCTATGGATTGTAGCATGTTTATCCTGCACTTTATGGTTATTCCAAGATTTCATTTATATAACTTTATAAAGTCCTAGACTCTAGTCTTCAGATCCTAGCACCTATACTTTCAAAAGCATAGTACATTTATTTCTGTTGTTGTAGATGTCAAGGCACTTTGCCTCTGTTATTTTTTTCTTTAGTTTCCTTGAAAATTATATTTTCATCATTTTTCCCCCAATCACAGTTTCTCCCAGATCCTCCCTAAAGAACTCTCTTTTATCTCTGTTCCCAGCAGAATCCCACTTTTAAATAAATGTAGAGATAAATTACCAACTTAAACCAAGTTTGTTCTAAACTCTTATATCTCTCACCTCCAAATGTACAGGATATGATTTTACATTCTGTATGAGGCCATCACATCACAGAGACCGGTGTTGGAGAAGGGTGGAAATTGCAATCAACTGGCTTATTTCTAGTGCTGTGAAGAAGCACAGCACTGAAGCAAAGAATGCATGCAGAGGCAAAATGAATGCAATATTAAGCAGTCAACTTCCTGCCACTCTGGTCTGAGTAGGTGAAGGAAATACATAAATAAAAATTAAATGAAAGAGAAGGCCTGAAAATCACATGAAAGGAATGAAAGCAGAACTTCAAACACAAATATAATTACACTTCTTTGGCAAAACCCATAACCAGATTTTAGCAACGCCCACCTGACTTGTTTATTGAATTGCAAAATGAGAGATTATAAATCAGGGTTGACAACGAGGTCTTATTTCTCTCTTTCGAGGTTGTAACTGAATAATAAATCATACAGACCCAGCATTGTGTACCTCTTAGGATTCAGTCCCTTGCTCACTGTTGGTACCTACAAACAATATCTCCTACAATGTGACACACGTGGAGAGCAAGCCTCCGTCCTCCTATTGCCTCCTCCTGTTCTAATTAAGCAAGCCAGTGAAGATGGAGGGGATTTGCCTGCAGCAGCCGGCAGGCAGAGAACTGGCTGTCTATCTGAATAACACCCAGGTTGTGGTTCTTCAATTGTCACTATCAAGTTATTCTTAAAACAAAGTTTTCTTAAATGTTTTATAAAAAATGTGAATATCTTTTAAAAGTTTAAACACTCAACAACCTATAGAACAGTTAATTTTAGTTTTAGGGAATTCTCCCTTCCAGTCTTCCCAACTACCCAAGAATTAATTGTCAATGCAATTATTGTTATGAGTTAAGTGTCTATCTTAAACATTTCACATGTATGTTTACATATGCACATATACATGTGAATGGATAAACACACAAGCGCATGTGTTTAGGCATCTAAGTAATTATATTATACTGAATACATTATATATCATTTTGTAATAAAATATGATTTTTAAATACATTTCTCTTTTCTTATGTATACACACTCACATCTATAATAAAATATATATGTATATGAATATGTAGCTACCACATAGTATTTAATAACATTGCATTTTTTCATAATTTTTCAATAGTTTACTGACTATTTTATCTTTAAATCACTCTTGAATGATATCCAGATTTTAATTTTTTAAAAAGCAATGTGTAGTAACACACAACATGTATATTTATAAACATACAGTCTTCAGATTTCAAGAAAATAGAAATGATGATTAAATCTGAACATTTAAATTTTATAAACCTTGCCAAATTATTCTTTGATTGTATAGCAGGAAAACAACCTTTTTTTACAGACTTGCCAAGAGTCTATAGTATAAACACATTTATAAAATTGCAATGCAAAATGGGCCTCTCGTGTAGGTAAGGTTATACTTTTAAATCTCTTAAAGCACTTATTACATTAATTATACATCTTTTTCCATGTGTTTCTACCTGTATCATTTCCTTGTTTTTCATTTGCTTGTTTGTTTTGTTTTTTTTCCCCATCATTTCCCCCATTTATCCCATAGATGTCTTTTTATTGATTTGGGGTAAATATATTATGGTACATTTATGATTCTTTTGCTAGGAATGAACACATTTGTTTTTTGTTATTACCAGCATTGATCACTGATATGATTTTTTTGGAACTAAGAAATTATGTTGTACTTTTGATAATCCAAAAAGAATATGAAATATAAGTTGTAATAATTATGTGAATACATATGCAGGACCATTGATAGCCAATTTTATTTTGTTCTCATTCTTATGTTTTGGTTATATTTTATTCTGGAATTTAAATCTCAGCTTCTAATTGTGTCATTTATCCTGGATTGAAGATAAGGTATTCCATAAAACTATGGCTTCTAGAGTAATTACTCATCTCCACATGTCAGTGGTAAAGAGGAGCTCTTTATTTCTCATTAAGGTCAGGTAAGAGCACATGCTAAAATTCTGCTTTCCTTAACTTAAGCTACTATCCTAATCTGGTATGTAATTACAAAATCCTACTGATTGAATTTTCGATATACAAATATTTCAACTGAAACCATTAACCTACTTCTCAGTGTATTCCACTTGTTTTCTATGAATGAAGGTATTTTAGATCAGTTGCCTATCACATAGAGACTGCGATTGTCTTAAAGAGGGGTTATAATAGGCAGAATCTAAGATGACCCTCAGTGGTCCTCAATTCAGTAGACAAATCTAAATAATCCTCTTGGTTCTGGGTTAGGTATGGTCTGATATAATCCCAGAAAGCCAGAAAGGAACTAATTCCCATATATATGGTATCACCATACTTTTTCTTAAATCAAGTTATTCATAAAACAGAATAACTTCTCAAGCAGAATAAATATTTGTCAGGAGACCCCATAGTCATTTTACAGCCCTCAGTATCTTCTGGCTGGGCAGTGTGGCCAGCTACCATGTTCAACAGCAGTACCTCTACATGTACAGCAAGCAGATCTTTGCATACACTGATAGTTTCACTCATAACTGGTCAGCCTTCACCCAGAACATTGCACTGATATATGTAAATGGCCACTGTTTCAGATGTTGACACAGTCATAGCCAGGACCCTGGGAAGAGGAACTGCTTTTATTTATCACAATTTGCCCAGAGTTTTAGGCCAAAGATGGTGAGCAAGATCAAAATTATTAATTTGGGTTCTGGATGGACTGGCAGTGGGAAACCCCTCAGATACTGGCTGATGTGCTGGAAGCCAAGGTTCTCTGTGCCTTCTGCAGCATATCAGTGTAACATGTTCTAAGATAGAGTCTTGCTAAAAACAAAACACATTACCCTCCTTGATAAAGGGATGATACAATGGCCTTAACTGGTGATCACTTTAGTCAAGATGGCATTCAATGTGGCAAACGAGATCCTGTAGCAAAACACCCCAAAGTGTATATTGTCCATTATCAATGATTCTCACTGGCAGATTGTCATCTTTGCCTGCAGAAACCCAAAGTATAACCTATACTACACCCTGGTCTTCAAAGAATCCCATGAGCACCTTGTAGTGATGAATGGATGGCAGCGACGGATACCTGAGAAAATAACAAATCCTGCCTGGATCTGTTTACCGGGCAGAGCTGATATCATACTGCTTAGATTCATTTCAAGGTAACTCTACATCAGAGAGACATGGTATAGGACATCAATCAGAGCTTGATACAATACAGTGATTGCACGATAGTGCAAGAAGCACCTGATTGCTTGTTGTGGAAGGGCTATATATGGACATGGGCTAGAGTTCCATATGCTTCACCTAGGAAGTGATAACCTATGGCTGGTACTAAGGAACTCTCATGAACAAGATGATCAAGCATGCCTGGTGTTTTAATGTGCAGTTATAGCTTATGGTCAAGACCCTGGCATTTAGAGCCTATACAGTGATGGTGGGTACCCTTCTGAAGCCTATCACCATGGAAATCCCTAACAAATACCTTTTCTTTTATGAGTGAGGTTCAAAAAGTACCTGGAGGCAGCATCCAGAAGAGATATCCCCTTTATAGATGGGTTAAATTGAAGATCACACAGTGTGCCTCTCTCTCTATCCACCCAGGATCCTTGCTTCACATTACAATGGTGATCCAGCATGGCTGCTGGAGTCTGCCTAGCTATGGACCATGACGAACTCTAGTTAGCTTAACTCCAAAAAGGAAGTAATGTCAGCCCAGACCAAAGGAATTCTGACCATCCCGTACTTACTATGAGAAGTAGCTGTATTGAGGGGAGCTGTGAATGGTGTCATATTGAAAGACTACACTCTTTAGTGACACCCAAGGGAGGTGTCTGTTCTTTCCCATGGCTGACGTCTGCCCTGTTCCTTGGGTTATACCCCCATTCTTGAACCTGAACAAGAAGCTTCTCTGGGGGCCACATTCCTTTCCTTTCTGAATTGATATTATCACCAGGTGTGCTGATCATGTACACTCCTCTTAGATGCAATTGAATCCCTTAACGATACATATTTTGGAGTTATAAATGTATCACAGTTTCTTACATAGTCTGCACAGAGTCTGTGCAGGGACTCACAGTGTACTTTCTTTGGATATTTTTCAGAGAAATGGAGAGGAGAGAAAGTCCTGTGGGGACTATCATCACTCCTTGTGAAGCCTTTGCAGGGATTGCCCTGGGTTTTCTTTTCTTTAGTCCTTTGAACCCAGCCACCCCAGACACTATGCTTTCCCTCTGGTCTTTCTCACTCTAGCCCCTTCCACTGATGCTGTTAACCCTGAGGCAGGTGGCTCTTCCATTGAAAGGCCTGCTTGCTATCTCTGTTCTCCATTCTCCAGGAAATGGTCCTCTCTGCTTTCCTGCCTCTGGCCTCTTCTTGGGATAAAATTCTCTCAGATATGTGGCACCCTAGGCTTCTGACCTTCACCCAGGAGAGGAGTCTGTTCCTTTCTCATTACTAAAGTCTGCCTTCAATCATGTACTTTAGGTTATATCCCCATTCTTGAAGAAGCTATTCTGATGGCCACATTCCTTTCTGACTTGATATTATCATCACATGTTCTGTCCCTGTACACTCCTCTTAGATGCAACTTATTTCTTTGACTATTCATATTTTGGGGTTACAAATATACCACAGTTTGTTATATAGTCTGAATTTAGAAAGTATGGTTAAAAAAAAAACAAACACACAACAACTATAACAAAAATACCATCATAACCACCAAAACCCAATCCTCAAACCCCAAAACAAAAAACTGAAAAACCAAACTAAAACCAATAACACAAAAATAATCAGACCTAGAACTCCTCAGACATTTTAGCTTTAGGTCTTGCCTCAGTGTTCTCTGTCTATCAAATGCTATGGTAGCAACAGTTTCTCACTATAACCAATGCTATACTTTGTAGGCTCTTAAATTCAAGTGTGAAAGCCAGTGATTCTTTTTTTTTTTTTACAATGTGTCCGGGTTTAAATATATCAAAATTGTTCCAAAGAAAAGACTTAACAACTCTCTCTTGAGGATAGCATGTTTTAACAATAGAGAGGGGAAAGTTTATGATATCATCTCTGTGATTAGAAAACATAAATATACAATTTCAATGTTGTCTATAGGTGTTCTCTACTGACTTTCAAGCTGACTTTAATAAAGCAGGCAGTCATCTGGAAAGAGCCACAGGGCAAGGAACTATTGAAAGCCACTGGACCTCAAACACAAACACTTTCCCACTTGAAGCAAGAGAAAAATCCCACTACAGCCTACATCTTCATTCATAGATTTGTGGGAGAGCCAAAAGCCAAGTTTCCAGATAAGTATTCCCAACACATAGAAATTGTGCGATTCCAGTTGTGATGTTTTAGATGAAGAGGTTTGTAGTAGTTTGTTGTTCAGCAAAAGGCATGCCAGGGGTTATTAATAAGCTGATGCTGTGTCTCTTGACTCATCAGGAATCAAGGGTTTGTAACAGAGGTACATGCGTGTTTTTTGGCATTGCTTTGTGCAGCTGTAGAAAAAAGAATTCCTTTCACTGGAGTTTGTGGGGTTGGGGGTGGGGGAAGAAAACACAAACAAATCGCAAGACTCTCAGAATTCAGGAGATAGTACATTGATTCTTTGCCTTGTCCTTCAATTGGAGAGTGCAATCAGGACCTCAATTGACTCTTCTGGGAGTCCTTGACCCTTCTCTTTTCCCTCCACAGTAACTGTGTTAAGCGCTGTCTGACTTTCAGCTTTGACTCCAGACTATTCAATCACTTCAACTTCTTTCCCCACTTAAGAGTTGTCTATTATCTCTGTAGAATTTTCCTCCCAGGCCCGTGTCTAGTGTCATTTCTTTAAAGTCAGACATATTTCACCATGTTATCTCATCTTCTTGCTTGCTTTTCACTTGTACATACTGTACCAGTTATCTATTGCCTCGAGCACTAGTACTCACCATCACACAACCCTTCCCACCAATAAATATTACTTGCTCACTTTCTCATTTCTTTATAAGCAATAATGATGAGGAAGAGGAAGAGGAGGAGGAGGAGGAAGAAGAGGAGGAAGAGGACAAAGAAGAAGAAGAAGAAGAAGAAGAAGAAGAAGAAGAAGAAGAAGAAGAAGAAGAAGAAGAAGAAAAAGAAGGAGAAGAAGGAGAAGAAGGAGAAGAAGGAGAAGAAGGAGAAGAAGGAGAAGAAGGAGAAGAAGGAGAAGAAGGAGAAGAAGGAGAAGACGAAACAACAATCCCATCCTCAAACAACAGCAGCACAAATAAATAAGCCAGCAGCAATAGTACAAGAATGTGAATGTGCTACTCGTTTGAACCACTCAGAAAAATCAATCTATAGTTGAGGCCTTCACAGAGACCTACTAAAGAACTAAAATTCACAGGACAATTTTCAAACAATGTAAATCCTCATTTTAAAAATGCAAATTTAAATAATCTCTTGTCTATCAAAAGTTTCTACTTCTCAGGCTTCCTTGTGGCTCTATGACTAGACTCTCACCATTGGCTTTAGGAGCCATGCAAACCTCTCCAACGACAGGCCTCACTGCTTTGGTCTACTTCCTGCATTAAGATCCAGCAGTATGAAAGCAAGTCCGTATTCCCTGGGTTCATCCCCCTGCCTCCTCTCCTTTTCTCTGTTTCTGAATGGTTTGAGAAGTACATTAAACATCTACAGTGAGAGCAATATTTCTGTTGGGGTGGTTTTCTCATAGTGCCATCATTTTTAAGTCCTTGATCTCTAGATCTTAAATATTCTGCTAAAACTACCTACATAATGGTCCTACTCAGTAAATTCAATGGATTTTAAAATTTAATTTTTACATTTACAATAACTTATAAAATGGAGAAAAGTTGTTCATTCTTTGTTAGAATCTCATTTGCCATCTTTCAAAATACAGATTTCATGGCTTTCATTTCTATGACTGTTATTTGTGCCTACTTCTGTTTCTGTCTTGTTGTTCTTCCTCAAAGGCATCCCACTATGATGTTATGAGATGGTAATTCTAATTGCAGTACTCAATACCGTTACTTTATCTTCACTCATAAATAGTATATCAGTATTCCTGATGTCCAATGGAAATCCATGCAGGGAGACCTCCCTTGAATCCCACAGTGTTCTCAACATTCTTCAGGGTTCACTATGTGTGTGCTTATCTGAGATTCTACCATGTGGTGTTCTCCAGACCCAGCGTTACAGATGATTTCAAGTACTTTAGATTTCCTCAAACAGTCCCATATGGGCTTTCTTTTTACCAAGTTCATCTTCTACTTGACTTCTACCTTAGCTTTTCCTAGGCCCCTGTAGGCATTTTCCTAGTAGGTATAAAATTCTGAAACTTGGACCACATCTTTCTGATTGTTGATCTCTGTTTATCCATTACAAACAAGTTATTCCTATTCTCCTATTCAAAACCCTGTATATTTCAAAATATATTTAGCAAACCATTTCTTGATGCCATTTTTATTTTTTTACACCTCATTCTTTTGTTCATGGTTGAGATTCGCTCCAATGTATTTTAGATTTTGCCATGCATAGTTCTCTATTTTTTATTAGCATGTTGATAAAAGCATCATTTTCCCTCTGTGTCTATACTCACTAAGATAATCTTGGAAATATGGTAGGTCCCCCAATAAACAATAGCTTTGTATATTTGATGACTGGAAAGCATTCCTGGTCTCAGCAAGTAAAGTGAAAATAATATTACATTAAATGTGCATCTGTGGCTAACTTGGAACTTATCATTCCATTTTCTTTCAAGCCTCCAAACTGCCCACACGCTAGAAATCACTATATTGTTGAAAACCCCGTTTGTACATCAACAGGAGTCGGTTGTGGAAGGGACTGTGGAAAAGGAAAGTCTGAAATACAGCTTTGAATTTATTTCCATTCTTATCCGGTACTAAAAGATTGTTAGTTTCTCCCTATTCCACAGTTGAAATTTTAAAATACTGTTATATAATTTCTAACATTGGACTATACAAAAGCTAAATTTAAGGTAATAATATGAATACTTGTGAATATTACTTTATGTATAATATTCTATAATGTAAATATTGGACATAGATTTCTATAGCATCTGTCTCAAGTTCTAAATTTCTTTGCCAGATATCTTCTATTGATTTCTGTCCTTCAACTTTTCTAGAGCAAATTAGATGAGAGCTACACTGTGCTACTTTAAGATATGAGAAAATACTCATTCATCAGTTGATGGCCATCTGGGCCTTTTTGTTTTCTAGCTGTTGTCAATAGTGTAGCAATGGGCATGAATAAGCAAACATCTGTATATTAAGATATAAAGTCATGTGGGTAGATGCCTAAGAGTGGTATTTCTGGTTCATGTAGTAGATCTATTTGTAGCATTTTGATGGACTCCCATGCTGAGTTCTATGGTGGCTGTACTAGTATGCATCCTACCAACAGTGAATAAGTATTTCCATTTCCTGCATCCTCATAAGAATCTGTGAATTTCTGAGTTTTTGTTTGTTTGTTTGTTTGCTTGCTTGCTTGCTTTATTTCAGCCATTTTGATAGAGTAAGATAAAAATCTTAAATAGCTCTAATTGACATTTCCTTGGTGGTCAAGAATGATGACCATTTTAAGATTCATTAAATTTATTTTTATTTTGTGTGTGTACGGGTGTTTTGCCTGCAGGTATGCCTGTATACCATGTGTGTGAAATGCTTGCAGAGGCCATTAGATCCCCCAGGACTGGATTTACAGGTGATTGTGAGCTACTATTAGGGTGCTGGGAATTGAACCTGGGTCCTCTGGATGAGTGATCAGTGTTTTTAGCTGCTCAGCTGTCTCTCCAGCATTGATGCTGAACATTAAAAACAAAACAGTTTCCTGGCCCTCTTCCGGTTTTCTTTCAAGAACTCGTTGTTTAGTTCTATAACTCTTTTTAAAAACTGGTTATCTTTTGATGTTTCCCCTTTTTCAGTTCTTTATTCTAGATACTAACCTATTGTGAAGGTTTATACATATTGAAATAATTTCACTGGCACTAGATTTAAACAGGGCATCAATACACAGACTAGAAAACACATTGCTAGATAATAAAATCCTATTATCAGATAGATATCACCTCTTTGTAAGTTCATTTCCAGTACCCTCTACAACTTGACAGTAAGACCCCGTAACTGAGACACCACATTATGGACTAATGTAATACAGAGAAGTCAACCTGGTACTCACTTGGACACTTCATCACCACTGGCTAGCTTTCATAGTGCTTTGACTATGTGATATCTACGCTGCTAAAGGAGACAAGTATCAATTTCACCCAACTGAGGAAAACGTACGTTTCAATAACAACTGTTATGTTAAGATATGCATGCTGATACAGCAGTAGCACAAATGTTATGGGAATACTCAATCATTATCTGATTGGGTCTAAAGCTCACCCTAGGAGATAGAAACCATTTCTGGTACTGTTCATAGGACCAAATAACATAGGTCATAGGCCCCAATGGAGAACCTAATTCTATTACTCTGCTAATGGTTAGGGTTTTTAAAATGACTCCTGATTACTTATTGTTGTATACATAGAACTGTGCATTATTCAAGCATCATCAGAGAATCTTCTTTCAGTAGATGAAAATTGACATAGAGACCCTTAGCTGGCCAATGTGCTCAGAATAAAAGACTATGGACTATTTAGCCTTAAATCAGATATATATCACTCCCAGGAGACCCCAAGAACATTATGAAAGAAGATACAGATTTATGACTTCATGTATTCTTTTCTGGATATAGCAGGTACATCATATATACGAACTCATGCCAATTATGAAAGCATACATAAGAGTTGCTTAAACACAATCCAGCCCCCACTCCCAAATAAAACCCATACTCAGGGCAGGACCCACTCCCAAGAGGATTTGGGGAAGTGGACTGGTTGGATTTTTTTAAAAAAAGAGCAAGGCCGAACACCAAAAGTTAGGTGCATAGGGAGGTGAGCATGTAAAAAGGGTAGATATAGGAGGAATTTGGGGAGTGAAATGACCAAAATATACTGTATAAAATTTTCAAAGTACTAGTAAAATAGTATGTAAAGCTACAGGAAGTTCATGATATACAACAGTTATTTGTTGCAGTGTAAGTTATTTTAGTAGCAGCAAATATTTTGTTAATCTCTGAATGTTCATGGCTCTAATAAAATTATTTGCATAAACATGAGTGAGGATTAGAGGGTTCAGTAGACAAGGTCATTATTGCTCATGTAGCTCAGACCAGTAAATAGACTACACTCTTTCCAGATTTAAAAATAGAAACGCCTCTGCTGTTATAGTTACAAGTATATTTGTGATATTTCTGTTGTTTGAGGAAAAATGAAAAACATATCAGAAGTATTTTGAACCTCATGGAAAGGTTGAGTGATTGATTAATCTGATAAAATTTAAATATCAGCTTTTCACTTCTCTCCTTTGACTTTTAAGCCAGAACATAATGGTATCAGTCTAGCCACCTGTCAGTTCATCATCATCTACCTGTCTGTCTGTCTGTCTGTCTGTCTGTCAATCTATCTATCTATCTATCTATCTATCTATCTATCTATCCATCCATCCATCATCCACCATTCTTTCTCTCTTCTGACTATACTAGAATAGGATAATATGTATTGAGTTATGAATCAATATGGACTGTTTCTCTCAGCACATCTACTTTGACTACTGTGACATAAGTGCCTACTAGGTGGCACTTTGCTGGTTGATAAATACTGCTTTCTCACTTACATATTGGGTCACTCCCCAAATTGTGTCATTTGCTCCCTTGACAGTCTCTATCATGAAGAACAGTTTGCGTATCACAGATAAACGAGCATTAATGTATTGCTCTTGACTTAGTCCTTGGGTTCTATGCATGATTTCTATTCACTTCAGAAAGGAATAACCCTAGTACCATGCAATGTATAAGCATACAAAATAATTACGGAATATGCAAATTCTAAGTTGTGTGATTAAAATGAGAATGAATTTTAATTTTGTGAACATAATACAAAATTATGCAAATGTTCTGAGTTGAATTTTTCCCAAGAATCACACAATTTCAGATTTGGCAGGCTGAAAAAACTCTGTTGACACTGGCTATCATATCCAGTGCTACTTCAGCTGGTAAACAGGGATATATGCCTTCATTTGACAGGATTAGATGTAATAAGTGAACATTTTAAATTATGTGTGGCCCTTACTATTCTATCCCTTAAATAGGATGCAGTCACTTTGCATGAAAATGATAAGTTAGCTATATACAGGTTGTACATAATTGTTAACCTGCAGAAAAAGCAAAAACATTTTATGCACAGGTTAAAAAACTGGAAGAAAAGTCAGAATCCAGGAGTAGATTGTGATGAGAAAGAAAATGGAAGGCAAAGTGAGGGCTTTCAGGGGAGAAGGATCAGAGGGATGGTAGCATATAGAACTCCTGTCAGAGCAGGTCAGGGGAACAGCACAGGGAGGCTCTGGGTTGCCCAACAGAGACATTTGCTCAGGGGAAACAAATCTTCAGATCATTCACATTTACATCACTAGATTTCCAAATCGATCCAAAGACTGAAAAAAGGATGAGAGGTTCTGCTGAGAGCTTCAGCTCCTCTAAACTCTCCGTTGCTTCAATTTGTGACATATCTATTTGTCTGTGTGTCTGTCTGTGTCTGTGTGTCTATCTGTCTGTGTCTGTCTAGTATCTTCTTGAGTTCACCATCTTCAGTCTCAGCTTCTGTTTCTTTCTTTTTTCTTTATTTCATTTTCTTACCTCTTAAGATGCACCTGGAGGTTTATTCATTTTCATTGCACCAGCACAATGATACTAGCCACTATTCAGTGAGCACAGTCTTCACCTTCTGTCTGTGAGGAACTATTTCTAGGGTCACTCTCCACATTAATAATATAATCTGCTGATTTTAAAATCCCCCATATGAGTGCCATAGCATTGGCACAGCATAGACCTATACTTCCTGCCAGCATGCTTTAAATAATTTCTAGTTTACTTGTTTTACCTAATGTAATGTAAATGTTATGTATATAATTGCTTTGCATATTGTTTATGGAATAATCCAAAGAAATGGTCTGTCTATATTCGGTACACATATAGCTTACTTTTCTGGATATTTTTCTATTCACAGTTGCTTGAATCTGCTGATGAAGACACTGTATAAGACATACCAACTATATTTAACATGAGGCTTCAGTTACTTTATCCAACAATACAGGATTGGTATCTTCTTCTGCAATATGGTTACGTAGGTATGATTTACATTTACAGGATTTTCTACAGTAAAACAGTTTTTTTTCCTCGTTTCCTTTTTTGCCTGTGAATGAAAGAGCAGCAAGTAATAAATGTGGCTACTATCAGGCCCATCTAGTTTCTATTATATGCTTTATTCTAAACACACTTTGATGTATAGCTCTTTAATTATTGTGTTCTTGCAAACCAGCCTCTTACATGGAGATTGAGTGTTTAATCTAAAAATAACTGTGGTTTTATGCAAAATAACTTCCTGACACCATGTTATTCCTTTTACACATAAATCTGCACAGCCTGTGAGGAACTTTAAGTGGCGGTGCTGATGGAGTTGCCCCTATGAGCCTGGTAGGTTAAGGAGTCTGATACATTTTATTAGTGGAAGAATAGATTTATTGTTAACTGAAATATGTAATTATAAGTGCATATTATCAATATTACCAGCTTGATTCTTAGACTTAGGTTTGCATTGATTGAAACACTGCAGTTTTAAAATTAATTAGAAGGAGAGTTAATGATCACTTACACTTTGCCACATGAGAGAAAGTATTGGAATAAAGTATGCTTGGTAGTGACTGATAATATATAATATTGTCAATGCTTTAATAGATGCGTGATGGGGACAAGATTTATTAGCATGAGAGAGATGCCTTGAGAATTTCCATTTGAAGTAGGAAAATACTTAAAATACCCAGAAAATCTACAAGACAAAAATGCAGACAAAGATAAAGTGCGTTGGTCAAAAACAATGGATGAGCTCTGCCATCTGAGTATTGGGATTTTTATTTTTCTTTTTGATTAGGGAATTGAATTAGTGGATACACTACAGCTTTAGGCACCAGCAGATTAAGTTTATATAGGACAGAGAGTTTGGAAAGTCATGAATTATTAATTAGGTCTACTTTTATGACCTATACAAGTCACAAATACAAAGTGAAGTTTATTTTAAATTAATTTGGGCTGCTGACTGTACTTACTGTGGTATGGATACCTCATGCACAGCGTGACTCAAGTGGAGCCCTATGAGAACCCCCATTATATATATACACAGTGTTTAAAGAGGGTTAGAATCTGAACATGGCTTCCAAATTTTATGGGTTGGAAATGGCACCCCCAGCACAGTGGAGGATAGAGGTGGAGCATTGTAGCAGGCATTGAGATCACAAGGACTCTGTTCTCTATATAAAAGATTAGTGCCCCTATCAAAGGGCACAGCAGCAGGAATTTAGATCTACTTACCACCCTGCCATAGCATTACTATAAGAGGACAGTTCTTATTCTCCCCAGAAGATACAGATAGCAACAAGGCACTCTCTTGGGAGGAGACAGCAAACCTCACAAGATGGCTGAGCCTATGATTGTGTTGTCGATGATGTTCCTGCATCTAGCACTATGAGAAGCAATCTTTTGATCTTTGAGAAAGTTTGCATGTCTATATACAGTCTCTCTCTCTCTCTCTCTCTCTCTCTCTCTCTCTCTCTCTCTCTCCCTCTCTCTATGTGTGTGTACACATGTGAACATGGAAGCCAGACAATAACCAGTCTTGTCCTTCAGGCAGAGTTTACCTTGTGTTTTGACAGTGTTTCTTATACTCACCCAGGACTTACTGATTGAGGTGGGTAGGCTATTCAGTGAACTCCATAGATCTGCCTGTCTCTGTGTCCCCAGTTCTGGGTTGACACGCTTATACCACCATACCCAGTGTTCATAGATTTTAGGGCTAAATGTCAGGTCCTCAATATCTTTCTATATTTTTCATGATGTTTTCTTACACTGTCATACTCCATGAAGCCTGCCATAATTACTCCTTTGTTCACTTGATCTGAATTATATACATTATCATCTGTTAGTCATCTAGTACAGGCCTTGGCTATCAAAGTGACTCTTGCAGTATTATGGTGTTCTGTTCAATTCATTACCATTTTACTTTACTGGCTCCAACATATAATTGTTGTGACAATCTCTACTTCAGCATGACTGACATTCTTATGAGAAGACAGCCTTGTGAATGTGGTCTTCCCTTTTCCCCTAGGGTTGCCGGCCAATGGCCCATGAGAATGAAGCGAGCAAAGTTCATAAACAAGGTTTCAGAATGCCCACCCATGAGTATGAATAAAAATGATGTCATTCTGGGGTCAATTTTGGGGAGACAGATCAACTTTATTCAGGATGAATCAAGGGTTATATCATTTTAGGAAAGGTTGGGAATATCCAGGGTAGGTAAAGGTCATGGGCTGAAAGCTAAGGTACTGAGATGCCTCATTAGCATGGGGAGGCATTCCTGGAATCTATGGTGCTTGTGGAACAGGTTCCTGATTGAGATAAAGAAAGTTGAACCTGTAATCTCACTAGAGCTACAAGACATTCTGAAGGTAGAAGAGATGGGGGTTTTGACCTTACCAGATAAGGTCACAGAAGGAGAAGCTCTGTTGGTAAAGGGAGTCCGCCATTTTGCACTGAGCTCAGGGTTTTCCCATTAATGTCAGACTTGGACTTTAGTATCAGGGTTTTTCCACATTGAAGACAGGAAGATGCAGAGAGACCACATGTCTGGGTGACTATGCAGTCAGATCGAAGTCAAGTAGTACACATCAAGAAGTGCTACCAATTGACAACTGCCAAGGTACTCTGATGGTCTCCACTTCAACCCTCCCAAGGAACCAATGCTGCTGAAATGTTGGTTTTTTGCTTCTACTTTCTATAACTGCCTCTGAGCCAATACTGTCTGTCATTTTAACTCTGAGGCACTTTGTTACAGAAGCTCTTATAAACTAATATGGTGCTGGGTGGTAGGGAAGAGGGATTCAATGTTAGACGTTTGAAGGGTACCTCAGTTTTCAGGCAGGAAATGAAATTGTGAGAACTGAAACTCTGAAGTCCAGTCAGGAGTAAGTCAAAGACTGGCCTGTAACGTTTATACATTTTTTTTCTTATCTTTCCCAGTAGACTTCCCCAGGATGTCCAGCATGGCTCAGTGTGGACATCTTTCCACCTCATATTCCAGTTCTGAGAAATGGTGCTTCCATGTGCAGCAAGACAACACAAGGATGCTGGATTTCATTCACAAGGACTCTTTACTTGAACAGGATAGGAAAAGTAGCATACTAAAAGAAAAATGACCGTTTTCAGCTCCTTCTTTAGACATTGGAAAGCAAGTAGGTCAAGCTGAACTATGGAGATGATTAGACTACTAAAAAATTAAAATCAAAGAAAAGAAGAGCTTTCAAAATATTTTTTGTAGAGCTGTTTTCAATGAAGTGCAAAAATAAACACAGGAAAGTATAGCTATTTATTTAGGAAAGGTTGCCTGAGAACTGACCTGTTTTACCTATCTTTTATGGTGCCTGAGAACTGACCTGTTTTACCTATCTTTTTTGTGCAACGCTAATCAAGAGAGGTTTAAGGAGGCAAATCCTGCCTGGTACCAGGCTGTTGGAGCCTATACATAGGCTTATTACTTAACATAGGCAAAGAATAGAGTAACATATTGTGTTGGATGAAAAGGCAACTAGTAATTAGGTTAGTACAAGTTTGGGTTAACTGCCCCACATGTTAGGAGTATTGTATGAAAACACTAGTGTCAGCTTTAAAGTATCTTCTACAAGTTGCTGGCATAGAAGTCCCTGAACCTTCCTTGAATGATACAAATTATTGCCATCACTCTTAATGACCCACCAGAACTTGATGGTAAGACCCAGTTGCTAATGACAATAGGTGCTTTGGTCGGAGGCTGTGGGTCCCTTGTTCTGGAGGGTGTCCCACGATGATCTCCCGACTAGGGGACAAGGTAAGAGCAGGTAGGGCTCGCTACTGTCTCCACACTGCCTCTGGCCTGCGTCTCCAGTATCTGTAGGTCTCTAGCTAGATCTCCGGCCCGGCCTGATGCGGGAGGTCGAAGCCAAAGGACACAGAGTGTGAGTAGGAGGGGATATTGCCTGCCTCCCCCTGCTGCCTCTGCCCCCTCACCTCCGCTGTCACTGACATGTCTCTCCCAGGTGCTGCACCTGTCTCTCTCCATTCTGAGCCAGTCCAGGCCTGGACTGGGCTGATAAGGAGCCTGCTAGCTGGCAAGGAGGCAGCTTGGTGTCCCAGGCAGGTTCCAGGAAAGCAGAGCTCTCCCCAAGTGTTACAGCTCTTGTGACAGAAACTTTCAGACACCAGGATGATTCTTGAGCGCCCTTTACTTCCCCTCAATAGAGCCCTTATATACAGTTTTGGGGTGGGTTAGGGTCTGGCAGCAGATAATGCCTATTGGCTCGGTCTGAGAGCTTGGAGATACCTCATCTGCATGTGGGAGAGCCTGAGGGACTGTGCCTTGTGACTGATGGTCATAAACTTCTCTGTGGGAGGGGTTGTTGGAGGACTGAAGCTAAGTGAAAAGAACCAGGGCCTGGGAGCAGAGCTGAACTCTGGGGTTCGAAACTCATGCTCGACCAAACACCCAGCTGCTTCTCACAGCCCACTGCCCCACAGGAAGGCATGGGAAAATCAGCTTAAACTGGATTGGAAGCCCTCTCCCTGCAGGCTGGCTTCCATTGTGTTGCAGAGTCATAAGGAATTTGCTAAGGGATGGTTGCCATCAAGATCTACTCAGGTGCTCAGGCTCAGCACTATAGACCTGACAGAGAGGGTGTGCCTGCTTACACAATGGCAAGTGTATCACAGCGTGATCAACTCCATTTTCATTGGATTTAATGCAAACCCCTCAGGAAGAAAATTATCCTCTGATACTAAAACCTAGTCAAAAGCCCATGCCTGCGAGGCTATAGAGCCATTGGGGAAAGCTATCGATTTTGACTAAATTGACACGATATACCTGTTGAATTGCCTTCTACATATTTTCCCCATAGATTAGTGATGCTTTGCTCAGAGAACATTCCACATACAGTGGGCAGAGGTTACTGAAGAGATTCACTCATAAATGGCTCAAGTCCTGTAAATAAGAGGCTGTTTAATGCTCAGCTCTAAACAGGTCATCCATACTATCTCCTCTAAGGCCCAAGAACATATTGAAGAGGCAGAAAAAGAAACTGCCCTTGGGTAAAGGAGGAGGAATAGAGAACACTGCCTTCCTAGACCTAACAGGGCTGTTGTATCCCTGAATTCTCAGCAGCCATGATAACCCACAAAGCACCTGTACATAAGTCGACCTGATAGTAATCTATTATAGAGGGAGGAGGAACTCACAAGGCCCAGGTCTCTCTTGAGTATTTACAGTTAACTGTTGCTAGGGGTGGGATCACAAGGCTCCACCTCTTCCTTGATATCTATAAGCAGTTAATGTTTATGGGGGAGGGGGTGATGTCTTAGCTACACCACTGATGCTCCTGTAAATAAACTCTCACTTATGCTCCCATAAGCAATCCTAAGCACACTTGTTGGATCACCAAACAACCACCAAATCATTGGGGAAGCAGCATGAAAAGCTGTATCAGTAGTGGCAGAGATACTGGGGATGAATATGATGAAAATACATCACACACATGTAAAAATTGTCATAATGACACTTGTTCTTATGTATGATGAATATATGATAATATCAATTTTTAAAGGCTATAAACAGGGACAGCCATTTGGGATTTTTCAAAAGTTTAATAAATAGCTAAACATAAATTTAGACTTCAACTGATCAAGTCCACCCCTAACTATTTACTCTACACAAAGTGAAGACAGACACATACACAAATGTATGTGAATGTTGACAGCAATTGTCTCTATAAGCCAGAAGTATAAAGAATTGGGGTTGAATCATAAACAAATGTATGCAAGAAAACACAGATTGGGGCTCAGTATTTAGTTGCCTTTCTGTAGTCAGCAAATAGAATTGTCTAGAAAGCTATGAGTTAAATCAGTTAGGAAAATGAAGACATGAGCCTTGTAAAGCTGATGGAGGCGGGATAAGGTTGTAGCTTTTTATAATCAGTCTACCTAGTAGTTCACTATTAATTTCAAATTTAGAATAAATGACACCATTTCCTAAAAGTTAATTGCTTTATGTTGATCATAGGGATGATCTTTAGAAAGAAGGGTTTGTTAGGTCCAAGTTCTGCAAAGAGCAGTCACAAAACCAAGGAGTTCCATTTATCCAAGATTTTTCAAACTTACATGGTTAGAAGTGAAAATCTAAAAAGGGGGAGCAAAAAATTGTGGCTCAGTGTGTACTTTGCAGGAGAGCAAAGAAGTTGAAGCTACAAATCGTGTTCCTGTTGTTCCAGAAAGTGCATTAGGGGTACTCTGCCTTTGCTGGATGAGTAGAGAGTTCTCCAGAAGAAGAAAGATGACAGCAGAAGATGAGGATGAAGGAAATCCCCTAAGTCATATTTCTGTAAACAGCCCAACCCCAACCACAATCCCCGAAGACCTGAATCCTGAAGGGTAGCAATCGTATGAAATAATGTTATCATCTGTCATGAATCCCTGACATCTCATCAGATGAATTTAGGTGAGAAAAAGTACCCAAATGCAGCTTTATTTTTGTGACTCCTCCTCTTGGTGTCTGACCAAATGCTGCAGCTTCATTCATTTGTACATCCTGCTTTCTGAAGCTCTGAATTTGACATTTTTCCATAAGGGAGAGCCTGACAGACCTTCTCTGTCATTTCCTTCCATGTCTTCCTTTGTATTTTCAGCTCCAACAGGTGCAGATTTGCCAAAGTGAATGTTAATTGCCTATTTACTGTCTCCCGGCTTGTTCAATTTACTCACAGAGCATTTCCTATTCAGAGCCCGGCAGCAGTTGGTCTCTCATTTACTCCTTTAATTTGTTAGGTTCTAAAAAAAAAAAAAAGAAAAACAAATAAAAAAAGAAAGAAAACCTAACCTCCTGTAACTTCACCTTCATTTATAAAAACCCCAGTCATACCCAGAGTTGAGCTAATCTTATTGAGAGGCAGACAAGAAGCCCAAAAAGAAAATGCTCTGGTCCCCGAGCTTGCCTTAGAGCACATCAGAGGAAGCTCAGAGGCAGAGCTTATCCAGATACATCACTCAGCCAGCCAAATTGGCCTTCCTCATTTCCCTTCCATTCAAGAGTTTTCTTGAAATTCAACCCTTTCACTCGGTTGCTCAGCAGTAGATTTCGGTTTCATCTCACTGATTTCATCACCCAGGAAAGTTTTCCCATTTGTTCTGATGGTTAAGCAGTGGAAAGAGAAGCAGAGAGTAGATGGTGAAGATCATCATGAAAACCTACCTAAAAGTTCTGGTCAGCTGAGTTGAGAGATTTTTCAGTGGCTTTGAGAATAAAGGTATGCTTGAGAAGTTTATCCCCAGGGCATGAATAGACTTGTTTGTGGGCAACAATTTGTTTGAAACAATTTCAAAGTTTTCTTTTCAGACAATACACACACACACACATACACACACACACACAAATACACAAATATACACACATATATGTACACATACGTATGAATATCTATATATCTATATATCTATGTATCTATATATCTATATATCTATATATCTATATATCTATATATACATGTATATCTATTTTTAATTGGCCATCAAAAACCTAGCAATTTGGTAGCCTCTCTAATATTAATGATAAATCTGGACAATTGAGAGAAATACCATTTACCAGACAACTTCTATCTTTAAACATAGGATGTTTATGTAAAGCTGTTGCACATCTAAATTGTGACCTCACAAAGACTGCTAGAGAAGGCAGAGGCATTGTGCTATTCACACTTGTGTTGCACACGCCTCCTGTGTCCCCTTTTCACCCGTGGAAGAGAAACACAAGAGGCAGAATTTGGGTAGTTACCACAGCGAGGGTTTAATCTTGTATCAGCAGACGTGAAAGACGCGGAAGGGCCAAAGACAGGAAGAGGCACAGCTTAAATACACCCTAGAGTGATGTGTTCACTTCTGATTGGCTGTTCACTCATCACCCAGTATTACGCTCCGGGATGGGCAGTGACTTTTGGCGCGCTTTTGCCTTTGCAGCTGCGCAGTTAATTGTTTACTAGTGGAGAGGACACGATGTCTGAGCCATCTTGGAATGGCGAATTATACCACCACTAACAGCGGCTTCCTACACACTTGCAGGTTGCCATGTAAGATGAAAAAGATTAATACCACAGACTCCAATTGAATTGAATCCGTGTTTATGGGACTACATTGGTTTAAGTTAGAGAAGGCTACATGAAAGTCGGGACTTGTAAACTTTGTTCCATTTGTGACAACTTTTCACCCAGGAAATTTTAGGTGAACCTAAATATGTAGGTAGATACAAAAGGTACATAAGCCAAATGTTTACTGATAATTATCAAAAATAATTTTATTTGACTTAGTTAGGGTTTTTATTACTGTGATAAAATACTTTAACCAACTTGGGGAGAAAAGGGTTTATTTAGCTTATACTTCCATATCATAGTCCATCATTGAAGGCAGTCCAGACAAGGACCTAGAGGCAGGAACTGAAGTACAAGCTATGGAAGAATGCTACTTATTCCCTTGATCCCCATGGCTTGCTCAGTCTGCTTTCTTATAGAGCTCAAGTCCACCTGACCTGTAGTGGGTTGGGCCCTTCCACATTACCCATGAATCATGGAAATGCTCCTCAGACATGCCTACTGGCAAGTGTGATACCTACATTTTCTTAATTGGAGTTTCATCTTGTCAGATGACCTGGGCTTATCTCATATTGATACAAAATTTAAACAAGACATAATTTTAAAAGACTTCCTGGAATAAATATCATTTTGCCTTTTGTTGAAACCACAAGCAAATTTATAGTCTAAGGAAATGAAAGTGCTTTGTAAATTTTATAAGATGAGTTAAATCTTGACTAAATATTTGAAATTGTAAGATAATGATCTTGAACATTTTTTCAAAGTCAATCAATATTTTGATTTTGTGATCATTAGTGATGACCAGACCACTTTGCATATATTTGTATAACAAAATGGTAGAAGTATGCTTAAGGTTATTTCAAAGTTTTTGGAATTTTTCCTGGTTTCAAGCCAAAACTCATTCAATGATCTTTTATAAAAGATTCATGATTTAAGGCATCCTCTGCCTGTTTTCTGTGAATGGCTTACTTGATTCACCATAGCATCAATTGGATTGATTCATCTTGTCACAAGCAGCAAAGTTTATAACTATTATGAAACTTCGGGAAAATCCTGGAGGGACATGACATGAAGAAGGCTGAATTCAGCTTATTTAAAATTTAATTTTGAAATGATTTGTCCAAAGAATTCCTAAATTTAGTTCCTGAACATTTCCTATGATAGATTGTTGATAGTGAGCAACTGAGATTTACAACAGATCTTCAGACATAATTCATCTTGCATAAATCAAAGTATATCAATTGCAGAACAGATGTCCTTTACCTACTGTGCAGCTGGCAATCACCTTCTATCCTCTACTATGAATTTCATAATTTAAGGCAAGTCATACTGT
This sequence comes from Arvicanthis niloticus, assembly GCF_011762505.2. NCBI lineage: Eukaryota > Metazoa > Chordata > Mammalia > Rodentia > Muridae > Arvicanthis > Arvicanthis niloticus. The sequence goes on along the minus strand of NC_047673.1, from coordinate 21,920,279 downwards.
TTTCATGCAATTTTTAAAAATAAAATATCCAAATAGATATTAAATTTGCAAATTACATATTGAATAATATCAGTACGAAAATGATAGAAGTCTTTGTTTTCCATAAAGCATTCTGTTTCTGAAAAAGTAGAAATCCTGTAGATAGAGCAAAAAATACTAACTCATACCTTACAGTTGTCTCAAATATGAGTTGAGGTGTTTCTGGTGATGGTGGGGGGCATTGCCTTTCTGTGGTGTGATACAAGGTTCAAGGGTAAGTCCTTATGTGCTCTTGGAACAAGGCTATAATGAAGTCTCATAGTGTGACAAGGGCAAACTGCCAAAGATGCCTTGGGTTTGTTATGCCTTTGATTTTTAATTAATGTTTAGCTTTTGAGTGTTCAGAACCTTTTGCAGTTCTTAAGGTTTTATGACCCCACTGTTTACATTGGGTTACATGCTTAAGAAGCTGTGGTGAATATCAAAGTATGCTCACAGTTATACTGATGATGGTGGTAGTCATTAGACATTGACTACTTAAGCTTTAAAACAATTAATCTTAAGGATTTTAGGGTTTTAGTTCCTGAACATTTAACATGTTGAATAGATAATAAATCACTGCTGACTATGCTGTTAGATTGTGATGACTAATTCTCTAACTGCAGAAGTTTGTTTTTGTTTTTTCAATCTGAATTTCGTGTGTCCTCAGACGGAATAGTCTTTTATCCTGGAGTCAGTTGGATTTGAAGTAGGTAGAAACATATCTTCTTACAATTAGAATTTTTCCAGTGAGTTGATGACACTGTAGGTGGAGGGAGAGTTCTTATCATTCCCAGAAGAAAAAGAAAGTTACAAAGGTATTTCAAGAGAAAGAGAGCATCCTTTTCCATTAGAAATGTTATTTTCCATCATAGTTTGGCCAAGCCAAGCATAATTATATATTCCTGGTTGCTTGTAAAAAACCACATTAGCCTGAAGCTTAATAAAAATACTATCCGTGCTGCCACTGTGTGTTCTTATAATGTTATTGAGATGTAACTGATATATTTAGTATGTGTAACTTAATGTGTGTGGGTATTATGCATACCCATAAAACCACCACCCCAACATTTCCTTCACCTATAAGACATTATTTCTTGCCTTTCTCTTTTTTTTCTAACATTTTTTATAGCTTAAATACCTAAGTGAAATAGAAAATACAATCTTTTTAACAGTGGGCACTGAGAAGTACTTCAGATACATACACTGAGCTATATTTCAGATCTAGTTTATCTTTGCTGCAGGTAATTGGCATTTATTCTCCACTTCTGTTCATTTAATTATAAAAGCCATACAAATAGACCCTGGCTTTTGGTTTATTTTGTTTGTTTATTTATTTGTTGGTTTCTGCTGGTTTTATTCAACGTAGTATCATCTAGGTTGATTCATGTTATAACATTAAAATTTCTTAATTTTTTTAAAGATTAAGTAAGATTCTGTTGTGTGTGCATACTATTGATTCTTTGCAAAGCTTCCAAACTCATTTCATGATACTAGCATTATACTGATGCCAAACTCAGGCAAATGCATAAGGAAAATACAGACCAATAGCCTGTTTAAATTCAGACATAAACAGTCTGAGTGCATATCAGCAAACTCAATTCCGTATCATAATAAAATAATCTATGTGACAGCCAAAAAAGAATTTATCTCTGGGATCCACGATGGCTTAACATATGAAAATCAATGCAGTATATCATATTAAGAAATGAAGGATAGATGCCACATGATCATCTCACCAGACTCACTAAAAGCTTTGAATTAAGTCTGCATGCTTCTCATGAGGCCCCACTTCTGTCAGAGAGGTTATTGTTGTAGTATAGAAGATAGAACATGTTTGTTATTGAATTTTCAGTTCAACATGGTATTCAAAACTATACCCTTAGCAAATGGGATAAGAAAAAGAAAGAGACCAAAAGCTCCTGAATAGAAAACAAACAAACAAAAAATGATCTGTTTGCAGATGGCATTCTTATATACATAGACAATTTTAAAGACTAAGAAACTTCTAAAGTTTAATTGTAAACATACCAATTATAAGTTCAGAGAGGACCTGAACAATGATCAACAATTGAATAGAAAATGCAGCATCATTGAAATTAAAACAAACAAACAAACAAACAAACAAACAAAAGACTACCCTGTTATCCACCATCCCTCCTGAAAGAACTGAAGTCAGCAATGGGAAGATAACCCTATACTCTCTGTGTTCCTTGAAGTATTATTTATAATGCTCACATAATGGAAATAAGCGAAATACCATGTAGCACATTCTGCACTTGTGATATCTAGGTATCAACATCATTGTATTTTGTTTCTTTGCTTTGTTTATCAACAAGGTCCAAGCAGTGTGTGTAATATGCAGTGAACAGTTAACACTACCATCTTTTACTAACAATTGGCTTAGAACCTTTCTAAGACATCTCATTCTTCATTCAATTATTTGTTTCTGTTTTTATCCCCAAGTGTTAGGTCTATATGCTAAAAATTATACTTGTAATATATCTGCAACAAAATCAAGTTTAGAGCCAAAATAACTAAACCACTAAGACAAGTTGAGACTTAAGAAAGAGGCAGGGGCCATTTCAGCTAACTGGACCCTTGTTCTTGGTCTCTCAACCTTTCGGAGAAAGGTTTTTTTTGGTTTGTTTTGCCTTTTCTTTTGAGTGTCAATGATGAGGTGAATCAGACTATTTGACTGAGCCTGGTGATGAACTATTGAAGTATAACTTTAAATGAAAGTTTGAGGGAAAGTACAGATCATCTGTATAATGATCTCAATAATGTTTTCCCTAAAACATATGCACAGGGCTGGGGGTGGGGAGTGGAAAGTGCTTCAGTGGGTAAATCTCTTGCCTTGAGTTGAGATTTGTTGACCTCTTGTGAAACAAGAAGCAACAGTGCTTTAACTTAGCTCTCCTGCAGAGAGATGGGAAATGGAATCAGGAGGATTCCTGGAAGCTTATAAGCAAGTTAGCCAATGGATTGGCAGCAGTGAAGAGGAACCCTGTCTCAAAAAAGTGGAAGTGGAGGACTGACAACAGGCACTGTCTAACCTCCACACATTTACAAAGGTATGTATGTACATACATGCACAAACACGTGTACACACACATGCATATGTGTACAAAAAATAAAATCTCAGTATTCAAATAGTTGAAAAAAGAGACTATAATATTCGAAAACAAAATCACTGAATGGAAAGAAAAGAGGATCTCTCTGTACTGTTTTGCATTAAAAACAATTGTATAAAGGATTCACTTTGGTTTCTTTCTGATTCATATCAACATTTATGTAGCCTTACATAATTATGTCTATGATCTACAAAAAATGTTTCTTTCCACTTTAAGAAACATAACCACTCTGGAAATCAGTCTGGCAGTTCATCAGAAAATTGGACATAGTATTACCAGCTATACTACTCCTGGGCATATACCCAAAATATATTCCAACATATAATAAGGACACATGCTCCACTATGTTCATAGCAGTCTTATTTATAATAGCCAGAAGCTGGAAAGAACCCACATGTCCTTCAACAAAGGAATGGATACAGAAAATGTGATACATTTATACAATGTATCACATCTTATACAATGAAATCACATTTATACAATGGAATTCATGAAATTCTTTATCACATTTATCACATTTATACAATGGAATTCATGAAATTCTTAGGTAAATGGATGGAACTAGAAAATATTATTCTGAGTGAGGTAACACAATCACAAAAGAACACACATGGTATGCACTCACTGATAAGTGGATATTAGCTCAGACGCTTGGAATACCCAAGATTCAATTCCCAAACCACATGAAAGCTCAAGAAGAAGGAAGACCAAAGTGTGGGTGCTTTGGTCAAACTTAGAAGAGGGAACAAAATACTCACGAGAGCAGAAAAGGAGACAGAGTGTGGAGCAGAGACTGAAGGAAAGGCCATCCAGAGACTGCCCCACCTGGGGATCCATCCCATATACATTCACCAAACCCAGACACTATTGTGGATGTCAAGAAGTACATGCTGACAGGATCTTGATAAAGCTGTCTCCTGAGAGGCTTTGCCAGATCCTGACAAATACAGAGGCAGATGCTCACAGCCAACCATTTGACTGAGCATGGGGTCCCCAGTGGAGGAGTTAGTGAAAGGACTGAAGGATCTGAAGAGGTTTGCAACTCCCTAGGAAAAACAACAATATCAACCAACCAGACACCCCAGAGCTCCCAGGGAGTAAATCACCAACCAAAGAGTACACATGGAGTGACCCATGGCTCCAGCTGCATATGTAGCAGAGGATGGCCTTGTTGGGCATCAATGGGAAAAGAGGCCCATAGTCCTGTGAAGGCTCGATGCCCCAGTGTAGTGGAATGCCAGCACTGGGAGGTGGGCGTGGGTGGGGGAACACCCTCATAGAAGCAGGAGAAAGGGGAATGGGATAATAGGTTTCCGGGGATGGTGAGGGGGAACCAGGAAAGGGGATAAAACTTGAAATTTAAACAAAAAAAATATCCAATTAAAAAAAACCCAGAAACAGATGAGGATATGTAAAGTGAAAAACATAAACTGTGAAAAGGTAAAAACATCAAACCAAACCATATATTTAGGTCTGGAGACATTAATGTTTGGTGAAGAATCATTGATGCCTAAAACTTGATTCATCCTTTTTTCCATTAATTTATTTATTCGTTTTACATCCTGATCACAGCCCCTGATTACATCTCCTCTTCTTCCCACTCTGTCCTTCACAGTTCTTCCCCCTCCCCTCCCCTTTTCCTCTGAGAAGGGGGAGTCCTCTGTTGAATACCAACCCACCCTGGCACATCTTAAATGGTAAAGTAGAAAGCAGTATCTTCTAAAAACACAGAGACAGAGGAGCCATAACTGGACAAAACAGAAAAAAATATGTAAAATGACATTCAGATTGGATCAAGAGTCCACATCATTTTGATTAGTAGTCATGTGTATGTATGTTCACATGTGTGTCATGTGTGTTTAAATTCATGTTTGAATTCATGTGGAGGCCATAGGACAATCCTTCAGTGTAATCCTCATCTTTATCTCTGGCCAGGACTGTACGACTTAGGCTATAGCGGCCAGTCCTGAGTCTCAGAGCTCCCTCCGACTGTGTCTTTCAACATTATGAGCCTATGCCATTGTGTCTGGCATTTCTATGTTGGTTTTAGGCCTCAATCTTAGATCCTCATGGTTATTAGCAATCACTTTATTAACTGAACAATTTCCCCAGCCCTCTGTTGGCTAAATGTTTACAGTGTTACTTTATTCTATCGGTCGCTATGTCATATTTTCTCTAACGTCTATAATTATAATAACGTCCACTACTTAATTATGTTTTGACTTTCGCTGACCTTGAAGCTGCTGATTTGATCCACCTTAATTAAAAACTTTCATCTGTTGGATATTACCTAAAAGTAGGTGCTCATATGGAGAAAAACAATCAATATGGACCCTAGCTGTATTTTTATGACTGTCAATATGTTACCAAATTATTATAATACCTGTTACTGATTTCTGGATTCACTTTGATATTTGTTTTGCACTCTGATATTTTTGTTTTTTTTTAATTTACTAAAAACTTAATATATTCATATTTTTTGGTCTATCAAGTGTCCCATCAATTTCTGGTGGGAACTTTGAAGCAGCAGTTCTCAACTGGATTTTTAAATGAGCCACTCTTAGTGATTACACACTGTAATGATTAGTTTGGACTAAGTTATATTTCAAGTCAAATAAAGCAGTTTATGTGTATTCCATATTTCAGTGTAGTGAAAGCTATCTTAAAATTATGAATCCAGTGACTTATTAAAAGTATAGACAATGGGTAAAGCAATAGTATCTGTAGTATATAGGTACCTTGGAAACTATTTCATGAAAATTACAAATAACTCTAAGCAAAATGAACCTGAAAACATTTTGTAGGAGAAATAGAATTGAATAATTGATACCTGGGTAAACTTGTCATGAAGACAGAGAGGTGTGAGCTAAAAGACTGGGATACCATTTTCTCTGATGAAGAACACAAGGTTTGGAAATGTCAGCTCTATTTGTTGATCAAAAGCATGGAAAAGATGCTGCAACAGTGTCGGTGGATACATGCTGGTGTTTGAAAGCAACTTGATGTAATTATGAAAGAATTCATAGATATCTATCATAAAGCTCACAGGAAGCCAGCTTTATATCTAAGGACCTCCAACTGGCAGCCATTTATAGCTATAAAGGGTGATTGTTATTATTTTGTTTCAACACATTACGTACTCATCTTGGATCAGCTGGTCCCAGGCTGCAGAAGCTTTTATGACAAGCATCTGTGTCAGAATAAATGCAAATGAACTGGGTTACTTCTGAAGTGCCTACTCAACAAGCTCATGACCCTTTGGCTGACATTTTATTGGTGGCAGCATATCACGTGACCCTTTCTCTTGCCTGTGAAATAGAGAGGCATAGTCCTTCTTTTGTGTAGGCTTCGTGGGCAGGAGACAAATGTTCTGAGCAAGAAAAATATTTAACTTTATCTTTTGATCAAGCAGCTGATCTCTGTTGCCATGTCTTTCACAAACTTATATGGAGTGGTTGATAATAGGCATCTAGAGTGAGGACTGAAATCCCTGTGTAACAGCATCAAGAGACAAAGTGACAAGAAGCCCTAAAATTTTGGAACAGCTTCTATAACAAACCACCACATGCAGAGGCCAGAAAAAAAAAATAAACCCAGCAGCAACAACAAATTAAACCAAAACCAAAACAAAACACGCTCACCACCACCAAAAACAAACAAACAAACAAACACAGATCTGTATGTCAAAAATCTAACATTAATGTACCTACCTATAGGGCTGGCTTTTTTCTGAAAAGGAACCAAAAAGTTTTCTTGTCTATTCACAAGTTCTTAGGACTAGGATGTGGTAAACTGTGGGGACCATAACCAACCAACCACAAACAGTTTGGAAAGTGTATCTAAATGTGTATGTGTAAATGCGGCAAAACAAGATTATATACAGTATAATGAATGGCATATGAATGAACGGAAACAAGCTGTAGCACTAGACCTTATTCCTCAATAGTCGTTAGAGTGGATCAGGGCTAGAAGTACTGAAGAATGAATGTTTTAGTTTGTTTCTGTTTTAGTCTATACTATTTTCACACTTTAAAGAAAATTAGTTAAATTTGAAGCAACTATTGGGCAATTAAATATGTTAATACTTGCTAATTTTGATCTGTCGTAATTGAACATTATTCTTAATTCTATAATTTGCATATTTTTACTGAAAATCTAGCTCACAGTTTATTGTTCACAAAAATGATTAATGACATCAGCTATTGACATAGCAAGGCTGTGGTTGCCTTTATCATGTAAAACATTTTCTGATATTTAAACCTACAGCTGGATTGAGGAGCAGGCACCTTTCTTCTTGCTTATATCCCAGTCATAATGTTCTTTATGAGTTCAATAATATATGTGAATTCTTTCCCTAGGTAAATATACTCAAAATGACATAATCATTTTGATTTTAGGTGTTTATGGGGTCCATTAGTTTAACTCTAAGATCTTTTTGTCCTACAGGTGTTTTTGAAAAATAACACACTTTTTGGAAAGTTATTATGGAAAGGATTTACATATAATGAGGCTGCTTTGGTGGGTTCAAATTCTATACTAAAATTACATTGTGCCATTCACTTGTCATTAGCCACCTGTGTCTTTTTAAATTCATATTTCAGGTATTTCTCACATGTTTGTGAACTGGAGGAATAAATATTAAAATGTTTGTGCAACTCAAAGCAATATGCTGATTTTTTGTAATAATATCTATCAAGACTCCTATAGCATTTCCAATGAAAGAGGAAAAAAGAAACACTAAATTCCATGTTGAAGCAAAATATTGTGAATAGTTAAAGAACTTGAGACAGAAATGAAACTGAAGGATCAAAAGTCTTGATTTTAAATTATGGAACAAATTTATAGTGATTGAAACTTTATTAAATTTTTTAACAATAAAAATTTATTGTTTAAATTAGACACATAGGTTAATACAACAGCCTAGGAATCTAGAATTGAATGTATACATGCACAGTCAGCTAATCTCCAACAAGAACATGGAGATTACACAGTTGGTAACACCTCTCCCATAAGTAGTGTTGGGAAAAAAAAATGAGTATCTACAAAAATACACGTGTAATTGAACTTTTTTCTTTCTTATGCTAAACTCCTCCCCCGTGCAAAAAAAAATCAACTCAAAGTAAACCGGTGACTTAAACATGAACACCAACATTATTAAACTGCTAGAAGAAAATGTAGGGAAATCTTATTGGTCTAGCATCCTAAATCCTGGAATGATATAACCAATAATGTTCAGGCTGACTCACCTCATCAGAATAATCCCTACAAGCATGCTCAAACACACTTCTTGCAGGTGATTCTCAATCTCATCAAAGTTGACAGTTATTAATTATAAACTGACTTCTACCAACAATATTGCAAGGAACACGCTAGACTTTACAGAGAATGTGGGCCGGGCACCAGTGTACATTGATTTCTGCATCTTTACTAGGAATCCAATGTGATCAAGTGTTTCAAGGTCATGCTACTGTGACTTCCCTGCCACAGTGAACTGTAATGTAGAACTGTGTGCTTTCCGCTTCAATTGCCTTTGTCAGATTTTCTTTTTTCATCCCATGAACAGTAAAAGTTATCTGGACACCAACATATGAAAACAATGCTAGTTTTGAATGTATGGGTGGGTGGGTGGGTGGATGGATGGATGGATGGATGGACGGATGGATGGATGGATAATGGGCAAATACATTGTAGTGCATTAAAACAAAGTATATTTAATTTATTCAACATGAAAGTATTATTAAACACTAAAAAGAAGGAAACCATGCTATTTAAATGCCTGGATTCATACAAGGTAAAATGAGCCATGTTCAAAAAGTTAAATAATCACTAAACCTCATACACAGATTCTAAAATAGTAAAAGTTCTATAAGTAAGAACAGTGCAAGGTACCAGGGCTGACAGGATGGCAAAAGTAGGGAAGGGATGAACAAAGGGCATATTGCTTACACATGGTAAATAATTTATAAAGCTATACTATACAGCAGAATGGCCATGACTGATAAATAATATCATGCATGATATGTTTAGAATTGCTGGCTATATTTATATTGAACAACAACTACAAAATGGGCCTGAGAGGTGACTGGGAACTAACATGTTTCTGGCCATCATGGGTGATGACATCATAGATTACATATGTCTCTAAGGTTAGAGTGATACGTATTATTAAGAATGAACAGCCCAGTGTGTTCATATGTAGAAGTGAGTATGCCATGGCACAGATGTGAACATCAGATGATAACCCAAAGAGCTAGGTTTTTTCCAACTGTGGGAAGGCTTGTATGTAATGACCAAACTTCAGTACAGTGCTTGTTGTTTTTTAAAAAGTTATTTTTAATTTTTAGAGAGTTCTCAATTAATCAGATATTTTAATTTCCTAACCAAACTACATTTGTCCTGATTAAGTACATGCAGTCATAAGCCACGCATATTGGGCAGTATAAATACAGAATATTACCATTGCTACAGGAATTTCCCTCATACAGCTCTGTGGTGACTCATGTACTCCAGGCTTCAATGCGAGTGAAGACTAAATTAAGATAAAATTATTCTAAATAATGAATCACCTAGAAAGAAGCAATATTTCTCAGTCCATGGATACTCACATATAGGCTATCATATCTCCCTTATAGCCATCTTGTAAGGATGATAATATCTCCATTGTACAAATGAAGCCACCAGGGCAGACACAGGTTGTGGCCAGCTCTAAGTTGGACATCCCTGTGTTGTAAATTCTGATCCTGACTGTTCTCATTGAACTCTTTCATGTCCCTTAGCCTTCCATCCTGGTACTTCATCCTCTCCCATCACTAGACAGTGTAATTGTAGGCTTTCTACTGTCAAGGCCCTCACATGCATTTGTTATGCATAGAGTATCTTTATGAGTCAAGTAATAATGTTTATATCTGCAGTGATGGAATGACTTGTCCAATGATATCTAGTGTAGGATAACTAAAGTGCACTTACTCCTGTGAAAGAGAACCAGTGCCCAACATGGACCTCTCTTATCCCATTTACACACAGAACATCAATCACTTTACTCTCTCTCCTAAGACACTGTTTGAAACTTGAAACAAGACTGAAGAATATTTCAGAGAAAAATGGATACCACAAAGCCTCCATTATAATCATCAAGTGGCACAAGATTAGCTTCCAAATATTACCTATGGAACTCTCATCAAAGGGAGACCATCAATAAGGTTCAGAATACCTGGGCTGGTGGGCTAGCCTTTGCCTGGGATGCCTTCAACCCTAGATCCAATCTCCAACGCTACAACAGATAACAAACTAATGCCCTTATAGAAAATGCAAGCCTACTTTTGTTTCTAAAAATTATCTACTAACAAATTAAAATAATAACATACAAATAAGGCTGTACTGCATCAGCCACAACCCTGGAGCCAGGGGAGGGCTAACTAGCAGCTGCTTAGTCATGCATAGCCTGGATCTGGACTAGTTCCTTTTTACCATCTGCCTAGAGATGCTGTCAGTTTGCCAGGCCATGCTCCCACGGGATCCTTGCCATTCAGAAGCTCTCCACACAGATGAGACAAAAGCTTTATTGATTTGCTTAAGCGTATCCTGCATAGAAACATAGTAAAAAATTTTTTGAGCGATACTTTATCAAATTTAGTAACTTAAAGGACATAAAGCAGGCAAGATTGAAACTCACTATAGAATTTAAATGGCACAGTAAATGCTGTAGTATTAAAGAAAAGAACATTTTGAATGCTGATGCTCCCCAAAAGAAATAAAAAGTGAAATAAATTCCAGAAGAAAACTCTAGATCAACTTATCTGTTTACTCAATAATTAATTTTGAAGAATGGCAACTGGACAATGTCACAGGACTTTCCAAGCTGTGGCCTACCAAGTATTTTGGGGGTCACTGAGGTAAATATAAGTTCCAGTAGGAGGGAGCCAAGGAAGTTTCAAGTGTCCTCATTCCCTGGCAAAGCAAAGCATACTTCTATGTTATATAAGGAGGTTTTGATGTTTAAAGAAACTTGGATGACTCATGCAAATTTGTAAATAATTGTCTTTGAGACCTGGTGATGACTATGGTGATTCTGTATCCACCATGTAACATTATAGGTATCACTGATTTAATCTTTACAATAGCCATAGTAAGTCTGATTGTCTTATTTATATATAAAATTGGCCCAGTGAGAGGTTAAACAACCTCTTTTATACTGTCCAGTTGGTCAAAGGCAAGACTACCATTCATTGGGCTCAGAATTCCTTCTGAAGTGTTAGTATCAATGAATCCTGTATATTAGATAAGTTTGTTGTCTTATTTGTTCTCTGGCTCTGTGATTTATAGCAAACAAACAAATAAACAAATACAACATTATAACCAACAACCACACAGAGAAGGAAAAGGATTATTGGCTTACACTTTGAAGTCACAATCCACCACTGAAGGAAATTAGGGCAGAAGCCATATAGAAAAACTGATATTAGCTAAATATTAGGATGACCCTTAATTTTTCTTTTTTTTTAAACATATTTTTAAATTCAACCCATGTACCTGCCTAAGGAACAGCTCAATGCCAAGCAGGCTGGGCCTTCCCACATGAATCAATAATCAAGATGATACCTCATAAATGTTTCCAACAGACAAACTAGACCTAGGAAATTCCTCAATTTGGGCTACTTTAGATGATTCTAGGATGTACCAACTGAACATTTGAAGCTAAGTAGAATAGCTAGGTTGCAAAAAAAATTCTTCTAGACATACACTAAATATTTATTAAAATAAACAAAACTTGTATTTAAACCAGTTGTTGAACAGAACTTGAGGTTACTGCATAATCTTGATCTAAAAGGAGCTCTATACTATTACATGGTAGTTATCAATCCATAATTGTCCAGACACTCCCTCTGCCACATGCTTAATGCAATTGGGTCTTTGTATTTAGTGATGATTTAATCCATCAGATATTCTTTATTACACAATTTTCATGCAAGTGACAGAAACATACAGAAATGAGAAGGCATGCTGAAAGTGGTTGTAGTAACATCAGAGAAGAAATATTTGAGAAAGGATGGGAGCAGAGATAAGAGCTGCTGAATCCCAAGAAAACAAGACTGCCTGATAGGAACCCTGAAAGCCAGCATGATGGCAGAGATATCCAGCAGAGCTACCCACAGTCATTAGTGCTACTGTTCCGCTCCAGCCAGCCATCACCGGCCTTTCCATTCTCCATGGGATTTGTCCAGTTGATATCAGCACATTCTATTTCTGTTTCTATGGCCCATGAACTTGTTTCCTATGAGGTTACCTAAACTGTCTGAGGCTCTTCCAGACTCTTTTGGAAATGTGATTTCTTTCCATGAGCCTTCAGTGAAGCAAATAAAACAACAATTATCTCAGGCTAATTGAGACCTCACCTTAGAGTCACCTAAATTTGTTTATACATGAATGTTGTATTTAAGCAATCAATATGCTTTGGTAGTGTTTTCTTATCAATGACTAACACTGAAGACGTGGGCAGAGGTTCCCATTTCTACTTCTCAGATGCCCATATCCTATTTGTTGACATCTTTAGTAAATAGAAATAGTGGAGAATATCCTCTAGGATAAAAGTTAATCAGGGTATCAATTATAAAACAAGAATAAAGGAGTTGAGGAGGCTCAATTGTTAAGTCTCACAAAAGTGATTCTATTGTGTAACTAGAATTATGAAGGGATATGATAAAGATTCCTCTCCACCACAGGGATGTTTGTAGAATCTGAGAAATCAAGAGAAGGAGAAGTTAAAAGAAAAAAAAAAAAAAAAAAAAAAAAAAAAAAAACCAGTAGACTGGATTTTTAAAAAAACCTGGTTTTTGTAGATCTTTTTCACAGGTAAAACTCTGGTCTTTGTACATTTTGTAGATCGTAATTCAAAATATGGATGGCTTGAGCTTTAAAAATGAAAAATGAGAAGTATTTAATCAATAGCTGTAGATTTGTGTTTTAATAGGCTTGTAGTAAGTAGTAAACACTCTGGGATATTAGAATACAAATGATTCATTGTCATTAGGAATTACAAGCAATCATAGAGGTGATTAAGAATGCCCTGTGTCACAGAGGATAATGATCTCAATGAATTGTTGTTGCTATAAATGTTCTATTCTTCTAAGTTGTCCTGATGTTGTAGTGCATCTGCAGTAGACTCAAATAATCTGAAGCAGGAAGCTGGACTGAGGTCAGCTGAGTGAGGGTTCTTACAAGTAGAGATACAAAACTGACAAGCAAGATTCACACCAGGTCTAGCCATAGCAGGATTTCCTCCCAAACTCATGTGAGAGTCAATATATTTTGGGAAAGCCTTTAGCAGTAGAAACAATTTACTATCTACCACTGAGGTTTACTGAGCAAAACAAAATACCAATGAAGGATTTCCCATGCACAGCTCCATTTCCTAAGCATAAAAACCTTACAAATGATCAAGATACCCTGAAGCCTTTGGACAATGTGTTAGGGTCACAATGGTCCATGACCCTTTTAACTAGGGCACCTATGTTTGTAGGTCAGCACTCATATCCCTCACCTCATCCTCACAGTTCATTCAGTAATTACTTTGTTTCATTACTTGCTCACTGAGTCCACATTGGACCAAGGACTAGACAACCCAGAACTAAAGAAACCCATGAAAAGAAATATTTATGGGGACTGCAGAGATGGCTCAAAAGTTGAGAGCATTTGCTGCTGCTCTCTTAGAAAACATAGGTTTGATTCTCAGCATTCACATGGTATCTTACAACTATCTAGAACTCTAATTCCAGGGGATCTGGCTTCCTCTTCTGATAGCCACTGGCACTAGGTATCAAATGGTGCAAGGACATACATGCAAATAAAACAAGCATACGTGTAACATAAAATTAAAAATGCAAAAGTAAGTGTAAGTGATCTTCTGTAGCATATTGCTTAGAATTAATGATTGCTTACAAATTACCATTAAAGACAAAACTTAAAAAAACAAACAAACAAACAAACAAACAAAAAAACAAACCAACCAACCAACCAACAAACAAAAAACCCTAGGAATAAAGAACCCAGAGCTTTTGGGCCATTTGCAAGGATTTCCCATGTAGAAGCTTGCATAGTACTTCGACCTATAGTTATGTGAGTTGAGCATTCTAAGAGAACTTAGTCTGGGCTGCGCTGATACAAAAATAGGATCAATATCATTTGGATTCTGATGGAGATGTGCTGAAGCATTTGTTGACTCTCATGGCAAACTTATCTAAGTGTAAGTTCTAAAAGAAATTCTTCAAGATTTTTTCTGCCTTTGTTCCTCTGCAATATAATCTCACGGGATGAGTTTATATTATTAATAGTGCATTTTTGCTCTTGGATTCATATTATGGATCTGTGAGGCCTGCATCTCTAAAAGCTACTTTCTCTACACTTGTTCTGTGTTAATAGCTCCCCAGGTTGTAGCTGTAGTTCTGGCCATAGGCACTAACTACCACCCCTTCATCAGAGTCTGACAGATACGAGAAAATGTAGAAACAACCCTCCAAACCTTGTCTGGAGGAGAAAAAGCTTCCCAGAGTCATTAGAACAAAGTAATACTCCCCACCAACAATAAATAACATTTATTAAAAACAAAATCTATACAAGGCTTGCTCTTGGACACTTTGTTCATAGATTATTCCACCAAATGCTTTCTCTCACTCTATAAGGTAGAAATTATTTCTCTAAGTTTATAAAGGAGACAACAGGCTCGATTGAATGGCTTGTTTTATGTCACCCAGAGAGTAATTGGATTGAAATGAAGATTTGTCTGACCACACATCTAAGTCCTTACCTCCTCACCTGAGACTGAATGCCTGCAGGTGGCCAGGTGCTCCACACATGCTCTGTTGTAAACCCAAGTGCAAAGACTCCCAGTTCTGCATAAAAGAAGTTCCTCATTCCTAAGGAAGTATGTACACCATCAGCCTGAGCATTTGCAAGCATGCCTGTTTAACAACCTTTCAACCTGTGGGTTTCATTTGTAAACTGAGGCTCCAGTTGTGCATAGACAGTCTAGGTGGTTTATAGTGCTAACATGACATCATGCATATCTCATGAGTTTCCTATTGGCATTATGACAAAGTTCCATATGCACAGCGAGTGAAAGCAACACAAATTAATCGTCTTCCACTCTGCCCTTCAGAAGTCTGACATGGTCTTTGTTATTGAGAATCAGGGCTGCTTCTCCTAGAAGCTTTAGGGAATGTTTAATTCTTTGTTTTTCCCACTTTTTACAAGGTTTTCATATGTCCCATCTTCTAGTCTGGTCTGGTCTATTGAAGGTTTCTCATTTTCGATCACTCTGACTGTCATCCTCTTTTTTGCAGACCCCATGGTTTACATTGGGCACAACCAGAAAGTCTCCAAGAATATTCCTAATTTAAAGTGACCTGGCTAGAATATAGATTTCTCTTTGCCATTAACATAACCTATTCAGATTCTAGCCACTAGGATGTGTGCATCATTTTGAGGGAGGTAGGGATTCTTCCATGTGTCACAAACAAAAAGTGCCTTGTAGTTCTCCATTATTCAATGCATAATTTCTGGTGTAGTAATTGACATTTTATATAAGAAAATATGTGGTGCTTTAAATAAGAATCCCTCGGCTTTTAAACGTAGGCGTTTGAACACTTGATCTTCAGTTAGTGATGATGTTTAGAGAGGTTTAGGAGATGTGACTTTGCTGCAGGAAGTGTGCCACTGGAATAGACTTGGAGAGTTTAAAGACACTGGCCACTTCCAATTTGGACTCTTAGTTTTCTGCTTGTGGGTGGTGATGCAATCTTTTAGTTTCCTGCTGGTTGCTCCCCAGCCACTGCTGCCATAATGGAATCGAAGCTTTCTGGGACCATAAGTCAAAATAAAATCCCTTTTTGTTAAGTTGTTTTTGGTCATGATGTTTTACCACAGCAATAGAAATATAACTAACGTAACATAATACTTGGTACTCTGTTCAGATAATTTTCTTCTGAAAAATTTAAGCGTTTATATGCTATACTTCTACTTATGTAAATACATATATTTGTGTCTATGTATATAGATGCTTATATTCCTAAGTATATATTTATATGTAAAGCTATTAAATATATTATATATTCTTAGAATTCTAAAAATTTATATTGAACGTATAGCTATAAATTTACATAGTTTTATCTTCTATAAAGTATTGCTATACCATGTAAATTCTTTTAAAGTTGTTCATCAAATATTTTCCCCTTCAATAAGTCTATAGTCTATTTCTACTTTATTCTTTGTTTTGTGATGGTTTTCTAGTATGAACATGCTATTTGTGTGTGTGTGTGTGTGTGTGTGTGTGTGTGTGTGTGTGTGTGTATTAGAACATCCATAGGTGAGCTTGTGACCTAAGGGTTGATATTGATGTTACGTGCTTGCCTCTATCTCTATCCATCTAACTTTTTCTCCCATTTTTTTCATATGACTCTGTCAGTGAATTAGTAGCTCACTGATTGATTAGACTATCAGGCCTGTGAGCATCTGAGATTCTCCTGTCTGTCTTCCCTCCTCAGATCACAAAGTTTCACTGCCAAACCTGGCCAACTTTATGTTGGATGCTGATGCTTCTGAGTCCCTCATCTTTTGTACAGCAAGCTCTTTGCATATAAAGCCATTTTTCAGCACAGATTGATATTGCTTTTGTCACTATAAATAGTGCTATAATGAACATCTTTGTTCAGGCTTGCAAATGTATCTCTGAAGGGATTTCTTAGAAGGGCATCAATGTGGCTGAAGAGTGTCATGTCAATCCTTTAACATATACACACGCAGAGTTCCCCAAAGTGGAAATGGAAAAGCAAATCTCACAGTCTTCATCCTCTTTCCCTGCTACATCCATACCTACCTGATTCCCAGGTTCCCTTTCCAGCAGCAATGAGAAGAATAGATCCAATTTAAAGTCTTCAGCTAGGCTTATGGTTACATAAAACACATTATCACAAACAAGGAAACATAAATCAAAGCTAAAGCGAGTTATCATTATCACTATAACACAGCCAACTCTCTGTATGACTATTGGTCACTTATGCTTGCCTTTTAGTCAATTATGCATATTACTTTCTCATTATTCTATTGGGATGGCTGATTTTTCATTACTAGTACATAAATATTTTTTATTGTGCAGACTAACCCCATGTTATCTGCATTGCATAAATATTTTCTCAATCTATTAATTTTCTATAGACTTAATTTATGATATATCTTGCAGTAATTTTTCTCCAGTTAGTGAGATAAACTGCTATCATGAAGCTTCTGGTTTCTATTCTTCATTAAGGATGACTTTTAAAAATATGTTACTCTGTTTTCTCTCAAATCACTCATAACATTGTTTGCTTAGTTTTAAATAGTTTTCTATAGTTTTAATTTTTTTCCCTAGGAGCTTTAGAGATGTCTCTGTGGTTAAGACAGCAGCCCCTGCAGAGAGCCTAGTGTCTGTTTCCAGCACCCACATGGACAAGCATAACTATATGAAGGTCCATTTACAACAGATCTCATAGCCTCTCTTACCTTATATGCACCACACACATATACATACATTCAGGCAAACAGTCATGCACATAAGATAAAAATATACAATTTTTTTCAGGAATGAATTTTACACATGATAAAGACTGAAATCCAAATATGCTTTATATGATTGTGTTGCCAAAAATATAAGAATTATTTATTAAACCTTCTATCACTGATTACCTAGATTATACTACCACTTTTTCACATATTAAATATTTAATAGCTAAGATATGTTTCTGGACTTTTAATTCTTTTCTACTGCATATACCTCCATCAAGACTGTAGTTATGATTAATGCACATATAGCACGATTGGTAGACAATAAGATGCCTTCTTCACTCTTCCTTTTATTGTGATATTTCACTTAAGTATGCTTGAACATTCATTTTTTCATAATATAAGAAAAAATTTTTGCTTGTTCAGAGTCAACAAAACAAATAAGAACAGAGGCTCAAAACAACATCCAACAATAGCCACTTGAGTGGTCCACAGGCAAGTAAATTAATGTATTTATTTTGGAAAATATTTATTTCTCTTCCTTACCTTAGCAATATAGCTCTCAATTCTGACCTGGGTATACGGCTACCTGGAATAAAGTCTGCATTTAATAGCATTCTTTGCAGATGAATGAGATGTATGCTTACATTCTGATATGTTCCTCTTTTCCTCTGCTAGCACCTTGACTACAAAGGATGATGTTAATGATGATTTATTTTCTCTTGCTATAATTAACTGGTGCTCTGTGACTGGTTCTGGAAATGCAGCTCCTTAAATCTGCTTTCATTCATTTTTTTCTATGTACCTATTCTGGTTCTATCTCTCCTTTCCTCTTTGTCATTCATTTAAGAAACACAGTCCTTGAACTACCTTAAGTTTATGTGACTCTCTTATAATCAAGAAGAGTATTGGATTTTGTTAATTCCTCATGTAATGGAGTAAGATTGGACACTTGGATAGCACTCAAAGATGCTTCAGCTCACATACTATGGGTTGTCCTAACCATGTTAACCTTGCCCTTTCCCAGCCCATCCATGTAACAACTGTTCTGTATTTAAGGGTGGTAAAATAAATTTATTTAACATTTTTGCTAGGTTGGTTTACTTTGTGGTTTTAAGTATTAGTTTCATATGTGTTAAAATATTCCATACTGGAGGAAAGCACATTAATACTGGGAAGTAAACAACTTAGAAGTCTGAAAAAAATCCCTGAAACTCACTAGATTCACAAAAGTACTGCTCATAAATATAAAGACAGTTAAGAATTTCTAGGATCCAGAGAGGAGGTTCACCAACTAACTGGGACATGGGGAGATTCTCTGTCATATAAAGCTGCCTGCAGGTTGTACAGAGACTCTAGGGTTCAAGTTTATTTAATTTACCATTCCAAATGTAATTTGGGATGGACTTTTGTGTTTTGCCACTGCCTTTGAATCATACTGGTCCTGTTACTACTCTCCAGAAATATTTCTATAAGTAACACCCCCAAACTAAGCTAAACTTGGGTAGAATTGTTATTTTAGTTGGTTTTTGTTTTCATATTGTGTAAGAAATACCTTTATGTTGTTTTCAAGCAATTACTGGGGCAGAGAATGTATTTATGAATATAGTTTTCAACTTATATATACAATAGCTATTATAGGTCACCTGTAAATCATAGGTTAGCTGTATACAAGTCACCTCTATACAATAACTATCCAAGATCAGGTCTATAGAATAGCTATCATATGTCAGGGGCAGCCTTGTTTATACATTGAAGGCCTAAAATCAGCCATAGGCCTAAGTCAGCCTGCTAACACAAAATCTCGTGTCTCTGTGAAAAAAAACACTGAAACAGATAACTATAAGATATTGTAAACAGGCAGCTTTGGTGGAAATTTACCAGCCTGGATGAGAACAAGAAGTCATAGGTCTTGTGAATAGTCATAGACCTTGTGTCGCCTTGGTGGATAGTACCAACTTAGATAAGGACAAGTGAATCATAGGTGGAGTCATTAGTGAACTGTTCCCGGACCTTCACCCAGCCGACACCCTGTTCTGAAAGATATCTGTACTCCCCCTGAACACCTACGCTCCTGCGTCATCCCCTTTCCCATATCCTGCCTTTTTGTGTATATAACCCCTGTGTGAAAAAGTAAAATCAACGGTTTGATCAGCCTATAGCCAAACCGTATTATTTTTGTGTTTGCCCATTTTCTCCCCAATTCTCTCTTAGGTGATCTCCCCGGACCCTGTTTAATGCCCTGCAGGACAGGACAACAATACACTGTCTATATCTGCCTTCTGAGGTGTACAGCTCTGGCTAGAAGCTTTTCCCCACAGCCTCACAGAACTCTCAGATCTCCCCTTACTTCCACCCATTCCATGCTAACAGTCATAAATGCTATCCAGCTGACATCCTGAACTACTACCTCATCCATCTACACTTTCCTAGTGTCGACAAAACTTACCCAAACATCTCAACAACTTATTGTGTATTCCATTTGAATGTGATGTTTTCTAATGCCTGGTCCCACACGATACAATCAGTCTATTAGACTCCATTTCTACTGACTATGATGTCCTCAAACACAGTTCCCTGCAAGTAGTTCAACTGATCCTGACATACTGCTTTGAGTAAATGATTAGTTTTCTGTGGGTAATTACTTGACTCAGTTATTGCAGAACAGCTGTCCACAAACCTGGTCTGGTTCTCCTCTTTCTTGCCTTTAGTCTTCTAGCACAAGTCCAAAGTGCATTGGTGATATAACTTCTTGAGCTATGGAAGACCCGGCTGGAACAGGTTACTATGTATTCTACTTTCTCACCACAGATAGGATGCCCTCCAATTGCAAAGGCCAACAAAGCCTGGGACATTGGGGGTTAAAAATCAGGGTGAGGTAGTGTTCAATCTGCAAACGGGGATTTTGCAGATGGTATTCTGCTCATCCTGAAGAGCTTTGCTGGATCCTTACATGTACTGTGTTTGGCATCCTTTATAGTTTGTTCTTCACCTGCCAGTTTTAAACTGACACCATCAAGTTGCATTGTGTTTTCTCCCTCATCTCTTTTTTTCAGATTTGTAACTTACTTCAGCTAGGTTCAAACACAGTGAACAACAGAGAAACTGCTTCAAAACCGCTGAACTCTGAAGCATGTATTTGTAGATAGTTTGGACTTGGCATAATTGCATCTCTTGGGATCTTATAAGACTGAAATCAATGAAATTACAGGGTCATCTGGCTATAATTTATTCTTTTTTTCTGTTTATCTTTATTGTTGTTTTCATGGCTGGAATCAAATTCAGGACCTTGTACATGTGAGGCAAATATGGTACCATTGATCCAGACTCCTGGCCGTGGCCCTGGCTTTATTCTCATTTGAAGTTCAGTATTCTTTTAAAACTTTATTCAGCTTTTGGAAGAACTTAATTTCTTTTTATAAGCTGAGGTTCCTGTTTTAGTTTTTTTTAAGTGATTTGTCTGAGAACATGGCCCTTTCATAACATGTCAACTATTTCTTTAAAGTCAATAGGTGAATCTATAAAGGTGTTCTATAAAGGACTTATAGCATAATAAAGGAGTTATATAATATCACCAATTATAGGAGCAATGGTTCCAGTACCTTTGCTATATAAAGTAAACAAATAAGAGTAGCAATAATTTATCCACCAAATCATCCCTAAATTCAAGGTAAGGAATCATATCTTATATGAGATCCATTTCAGGGAATTTCATAAGCAGTATTTGACATTACTTGGAATGTTAGCAGTCATTCAAGAATTCTGCTACAACAACAACGAGGAAGCTTTGGAGATATCTAACTGTTTTTGATATTTCTTTAACTGACTTTGCTATTTTCTTGGTTGCAGTATCCTTTCTTTGTGAGGTGCTGGGCCTCATTGTAGTTCTTTAGTATAAAATGACCCATTGACTCACATTCATCTGATGTGACAGAATGATTTAATTTCCTCAGAGACATTTCACTGATCTCCTGCATGGGGTTAGGGGATAAAAAGGAAGGGCACAAAAGCAGATTGTGGCTCTCGTGCAGCTGGTTTGGGGAATGAGAAATAAAGATCTTACCATAGGATATGTGGTGATAGAAAAAATGCTAGGCTGCTCTGGCCAAGTCTTTGCCTTGCAAAGTTTCATTCCCAATACACTCTGACCTTATGCTCAAATACTAAGCATTTCCTATTAAGGTCTTTGCATGATGGTTGCTTGTCTGTTCTAAATGACACTGGGAATCTTGGCCTTTTATTATTTCTCGGGGTCTTCTAAACCAGATAATAACCAAGTACACCTCTTCATTTTTATTTTTCCCTTCAGTGTTCCCAACATCTCTAGTTTCTCAATTATTTAGGGGGAGGGACCCTTGATGAACAATCACTTATTAATCTTCTAATTTGAAATTACTTGCTCTGGTAACTCATTTGCTATTCATAACAGCTTTGCATTTTCATTCATCATGCTTTGGAGGTGCACATGGATTCTCTGATTATAATTTTGCTTCTGTGTCTACTATTATTGTTTAGAAAGATTGATGATTATTGGGTTAAATATGGGACACACAGGTCTTCATTCTCTCATGGAAACAAAGGTCACTGTTCCAATAATTATTACTGTTGTTATTTTATAATGAAGTTTATCAAGCATAGCATTAGCTCAAGGAATTTGATTTGTTTGGATGGAAAAAAAGGTTAAACTCCTTAAAGCTCTTGTCTCTGAAGAATTGATGGCTCCTGAAGACAAGGGGAAGAGAATTTTCATGTAACATCAGTGTCAAGTTGACAGTATTTGTGCTCTCTACATTACATAATGCCCACCCTTCACTTGTAAATGTTTTCCAAGAAGGTATATCCCTCCAGAAAAAAAGAATGCTATCTGTAGCAAATCTGCAGTCAGCATCTCTTGTTTAATCTCAAACCACCTTTGTCTTTAAAAATTGGGTAATATACAAGGATCAGTGACTTGAGTAAGAAACACAAATAATGTTACTTTAGGGAAAATATTCCCAGTAAAATATTCAAAATGAGAGAGACATTTTTGATAGCTTAATAGAAATCTAATATTATGGAGCTATTTGGCTGACTGAAATTATGGTGAAACATTTCTATTTACTGAAACAATATTCAAGCTTGTGGCTATTACACTGTGGAGGATACTGTGACTAATGTACATGGTGAGTTTGAAGCACTCACAGACAGCATTGTTAACCATGACACAAACACATTATCATTATTTTAGGACAGAGGTAGATTAAATTGTATAGAGGGCTTGAAATAAGCATACATTGTCACATTGATTTTGCTGTGTATTGTAAATATGCAATCAGAGAAATAAACTGAATTATGATCTCATATTCAGATTTGCACATAGGTAATCCTATAATCGCCCAATGGGCATTTAAAGGTAAGTACTTTGAGGTTTGACATCTTGTGGCTTCTTAAATATTCAATGAGCTATGGTCACAGGTAACTTTGGAAAAAGTCACGAAGCAGACAAAAGTTAATTTTTTTTTTTCTGATGGCTTACTTCATAAACTGGAAGAAAACTATTGAAAATCCTCAACTTTCTGCTCTCTCATTTAGGGATGAGGGAGGAAGGTGATTTTCATTGAATGTGGTCGTATAAAGAAAATAAAGTTGTAGACCTTCAGAGCAAAGGCACAGTCAGTTAGCATCAAAGAAATGTTCCCTAGTTCTAGAAGTAGGTTTTTCGCCATCCTCCCACTATAATCAAGCCACCAATTGGCATTGTATCATCTTAATCACAGGCTTCCCTTTGAAGGGTCTGCTGCTAAAGAATTAGTTTCCAGGGTCATAGAACCTCTGTGAGCACTTCACCTCTAAGGCCGCAGGTGCTCATTTCAATTCAAAGGCTTGTCTGCTCAGATCTCTGCTGCAAACCCTGGGATGTAGTCAGCTTGCACAAACATTGCTTGGAAAGGAAGTTATGAGGGCTTGACTGGCCCATGTGAAGGGACTGAGTTCTGCTCTTATTTTTTCATCATGTTTAAAGATGAGATCCCTTATATATTTCTTGTAATAAAACCTGCCTTTCATTCTAAAAGCAAGCAAAGGGAAGAGCCAAACAGAGTGCCATCAATACCTATGGCAGGTTGCATGTATTGTGGACATATTTTAGAATTATGGATAAGAAAATGAACATCCTTCTTTTATTTGTGTGACTTAATCCCAAGGGGGGAAAAATCCCTCATCTATTATCAGGGTCAGGAATTGAATCTCAATATTCTCCCCTTCAGAACTACTCTATCTTTCTTTTTCCTGAAACAATGGTTTTAATCTGTGTGTTCTAAAAGGCAAAGTCTCTCATAGTTGGGCATAAAACTGATCTAGTTCCATTCTATTTCACATATCAGTGAACAAAACCGTCCTCTGAAAAATGGTCGCTAATTCTTCATTACCTATGACAATGACAGAACTGGAGGAGCCAGATGGAGGTCTGAATCCCAAGTGGATTCTTCAGCCTCAGAAAAAGCATGTGTTTGAAGATGAACAATAGTGTTTGACTTGCAAATTTGTCATGAGATGAATACAGAATGCTTCAATGTTGGTTTAACCAACCCATAGTTTCTGAAATAACATTGTGACTTTATTTGGTTCCTTTCTTCCCTGTAGATTCTGTAGGATGCGCATGGAGTTGTTTTCTAGAAAAAATGTGGAAAATGACGGCAGAAAGGGACAACAAAGACTGTCATTTCTTCAATGGTGCAATATGAATTCAGCGTACAGAGGTCGTATTTTCCTCCAGTGTGTTGCCTATTCAGCTTCCCAGATTTTATAGTTGAATTGTTATCATCTGAATGGAAACATGTTATTTTTAAATAATAATAAAAAAGAGAAAACAAATCTTTAAATTCGTGTTCAATTATTGAAACACTTTCTTTAAAAATAATTACTAATTCATGTTTTTTCATTTTTCTCTGGCCCTTTAAAGGCACTCTGGCTTCTTTTAACACTTTGAGAAGGTTAGACAGCTATTGCTCATTATAAACTCTGCCTAGATAAAGACTTTCCTTCTGCTTGGCTTTTCTGCTCACTAGAAACCTAGGGAAAGAATACATTTTCCCCTATAATCTTCACTGGTGAAAATTTTCAAATGCCTAGCCTATGAGAATTGGCACTGAGTTTGTATTTTGTTCAAGTTGGATTGCAGTAAATTGCTTCAGAGTAATTGTAAGTTTATCTCTTCGTGCTGAACTTGAAGACATTAGTATGCTTTCTTAGGTACCTCTTATCCATGCTGACATAACAAATTATAGATATAATTTGGGCAATCCCACTGACACCAGTACTCTCTGAAAAAAATGAAATTAGTTTTCTTTTTTAAATTCCATAATTTATCAGCGTTTACAGCCTACATACATCATCATCGTCATCATCATCAAAGTATTCATTTGCTTCAGTGTGATTATATAAGCTACGTAAAAATTTAGAAGATGATTTAAATAAAATAGTTTAAAAGAATCCATAAGGTGGTTTTAAGCAAGATAATACACACAAGTGTACTGAAAACTTCTTTTTGTCTAGGAAATGACAGTCTGCGTTTTAGCTGGGCAGGTGAGTCACATTTGAGTTGGATGACCCCAGAGTTCCTGGGGACTGTAATTACAAGCGGATCAATGATTGCTAGAAACTCCAAGCTTGCCGTACTTTTTATTGTCTTCCATGAATTCTTGAGAAGGTTCTAGGAGGACATTGCTTCATTCTTACACTTTGAAACCTTCTGAAATCACAAATGGCCACACATTAAATACAAGAGTGTGTGCAACAGAAGCATTCTAGAGGATATAATCAGGTCAGCATAGAGTAGCGCCTTACATGAGCATGAGACTGCAGACACTCCTTGTCTGCACACACTTCCAGTCTTGTCTGGACTGTGTGGTTTAGCAAGCAGGCACATGTGGTACAACAAAGGCGTTATCATCCCTGTAGATCCAGCAACCCAACACTTCATTACTTACACGCTGACAGAAAGCTATGGGCATGCTGCCCCCTGGTATAACCACTGTACGTCAACATGGTCTTTCTCATGGATGTAATTAGTTTACCAGACACAAATCCTTTCCTTTCTTTCATGCTTTGCATCCAGTCTTTTATGTATGAAATTAGCTACATGATAAAATAAGAATTAATTTATAAAAATTCACCACAGGTTGATACGCATTTATCTCAGAAAGGTGCCCTATAAAAGTGTAATCATTCACTTACACTTCAGTATGATTTAGTTTAGGAATATATTTCACTCAGAGCAAAGTTTAAAATGAAGAAAGGGAAAGACAGGAGTAACTACTTTTTAGGATTAAGCAATTAATTATATTTCTTTAGATAATCTGAAACCCTGATGAATTATGCATAATTATTATAAAGAATTTTACAGAATAAAAGGCTCCAGTTAGCCCAGGCAGTTAAAACAGATGATAAATATATAGTTCTATGTGAATATAAATTTGTATTTATGTTCTGTGTAAATATAAATTAATATAAATATACATATAAATGTAAGGTCAATTTGAAGAAGAGACAAGAAGAAGAGAAAGAAGATGTGCCAGGCAAGCAGAGGAAACAAGTGGAAGAAGACACAAGTATACCGACAAGCTCTTTTTATTTTGTTTAAATATCCATATCATACCAGACCTCTCGGCAGTACTACTGGAAGAAAGTGATTACAAATTCTGGGTCAGCCGCATCACAAGTAATGTGCATAATTTTATTGCATCTGGACCAAGAGGAATGCATGAATGATAAAGTCAAGACAAAATTTAAAAAATAAAATGAGTGCTAGCAACATTTTCCCTTCTTATCTAAGTTCTTTCTTACTAAAATTAAAAACTAAAGAAACACTGGTGAGATTGCACTTCAGGGTCTGTAATAATGTGTTGTTGATTTACAAATAACATTATGTCATAAAGTGAGACCAAGTTCATTTAAGTATTAATGGTATATGAAATGATAAAGTATGAATTAGTGGCGCATAGATAATATCTCTATGTTACAACCACTGTGAATGATGCATTAAAGAAATTTTGGAAGGACACATGATACATAAGGAAAAACTACAGGAAGTGGGGTAATCCAGAGTTATTGCTCTTGTGTTTTATTTATGCACCCTTATTTGGAGCCCAGAAAATACCAGATGTTCAGAAAGTTGAAGATAAACTAATACAAAGAATATTTTTAAATCTTAAATATTTCTCTGGGGTCAGTTAAGAAGACCTGTGCATTATTCTTTCTAAATTGTTAAACATGAATCTATAAAATAAGGGTAATTATTGTCTTCCAATCCTACACTGATGTTATGAAACACAAATAAATCAATAGAGAAGCATTATTTTACAAACTGATAAATATGAAAATGCCAAGGAAATATTATGTCGATTTTAGCTTCCATGTTGTAGATTGGTAATACAGCTACAGGTAAATGAGCTAGCATTATCTTAATGATGAAAACCACACAAATATCATGAAAAGTCTGCTACTCCCAGAGTTTGCTGGTAGTTCCACTTATGCACCATGGAAGCAGAAAATTGATATTTAACTTTGGTGGTAGGTAGTGGTAACTGATATTTTCATCAAAAAACCAAGTCACTGTTCAATTTCAGAGCAAAAGAAACCCAAATACTATGCACATGTACTATAAAGGCCAAAAATGCGCCATAAGCTATGGCCATTGCAAACATGTTGTTTAATGTTCACAAAGACTAGTTAAAATAATGAGTGTTTACCCCTGGACAGTTAAGGCTAGCCCAGAAAATTAATTTTATAATAGATTAACCATGAGAATAGAAATTGTTTTCACTCTTTTCACCAAGAGTTGGAATTCTTCCCTTCATCTGGAGTTATTACTTGCCTTAAGGCATACCCCAGTTTCCTCCACATTCTCTTGATTAGTATAGCCTTTCTAGGCAAAAGAGATCACCAGCCTCGCCTCTGTTTTCTATGATTAAGAACACACTATAAGGCCTGAGACAGCCTGCATAGAACAATCTCAAGTCCTTGACAATTGTCATTTTGGACAGGCCACTGATAAACACCTTGATAGACATCATAGCTGAGCCCAGCTTCCCTTCAGTCCCTATTAAGACTCCTCAGGACAATGAAGTTGTCTTGGAGCTTCCAGACCAGGCTCTGTGCCAGCTGAATACTGAAGGATCTCATTAACAACATAGGCAACTGAAGAGCTCTCCAGACCCTTGTGATTCCTAACGCACAAAACTGGGAAATAAAGTGAGTGAGTTGTTTTACCAAGTATTAGAGTCATTTTAACACAATAGTGACTAACTGTCACATTCAGCTCCGAATCTGTGATACTTTCTGTATTTCAATTACATTTCCTTATAATTAATGCATTAACATTTTCATGCATTATTGTATTTTTACTAATCGTATGTTTCCTATTCATTGATTCATACAAACCAGTCAATATATTTGGAGTATATCAAGGTAGTAAAACAGTATCTTAATGGAAAATGACAACTCTATAATATTGCTGAGACACATATTGAAGAAAATTCCAGTATAGACACAATGAATCATTTTTATGTATTAAAATAAATGAGTCT
Source organism: Arvicanthis niloticus (assembly GCF_011762505.2). Taxonomy (NCBI): domain Eukaryota; kingdom Metazoa; phylum Chordata; class Mammalia; order Rodentia; family Muridae; genus Arvicanthis; species Arvicanthis niloticus. The sequence goes on along the minus strand of NC_047673.1, from coordinate 21,892,033 downwards.
TTGAGCATAACATATTTCATGGAAAATAAGAGAAATTGAAAGTCTATAAGCAAATATTTAAAGAATTGGTCTGGTATGTTTGCTGTTAAGTTTTGCCATGTGGTAATATCAAATTTACTGACTCTTTCATTTATTTTATTTGCAAAGAGAGCCATGCTCTCTCTTCAATAATCCAATGAGTTTTTGTTTTTAACAGGTCCAAAACATTACTTTCAAGTAAAAGTTGATACCCTTAAGGCATCATTCTTAATTGTCCTCTTTTAAAGCAAAATGCAATTTAACCACATTGAAACAAAGAAAATTATAATAGCCCAGTATTACTTACAAATATTATGCCCTGAACTTTATCTTCAGAGTGCCATTCACGTGACAGTAGGAGAACATATGCAGCACACTGTCAAGAAGCACATTACCAAAGCCTGCTTTTCTGTCAACAGAAGAGAAAGACAAATTTGCCACAATGCTTTGAATGGTACATATATAATGGAGAGGCTCAACAGCTCAGGTACTTTTAATCATTGGTAGCACAAGCTACAGGGAAAAATATTTTTGGTTTATTTTATGACTGCTTTTCAAAAACATGATGTGGCCGACTGCCCATTATTCAGGCCAGCTCTCACTGTATCTGCGGTAGGCTTTGCTTCAAGAATAAACCTTTCTTTACACACAGAGAAACCTGTAGTCAGTGATATGCTTTATGATGTATATTCAGTGTGGGCAAAAATACTAAGCTGTGGGTATAGGGCTTAGTCTTATCCGTGATGAGTTAACTGAGAGTGTGCCTGAAAGAAACATTCCATAGTTTTCATTTGAATATGAGATTTTAAATTAAGAAGAAAAAGAAGTATTTATTGACAGTTTTAGTGTATTCAACACCATTCTTGTCACTCTGACAAGAGTCTTGACTAAAACAATTAAAAGTAAAGGTTTGTTTTGATTCAGAGTGTGGGAGTACAGCCCCCTCCTCTTGGTATGCGGAGCATCATAGAGAGATCAGTCATGAAGCAGCTGGTCACACTGACTCTTCATTCAGGACAGCAAAGAGACAAATGCTGACGTTCACATGGACTCATCTTTAATGTCTTTATTATTCAGTCTAATAAATTATTTTATTCAGTCCAAGACTGAGGCTCAAGGTAATGCCACCCATATTGAAGGTACATCTTTCCTCTCAGTTAAGCATTTTAGAAAGTCCCCAAAACATACAACTAGAGGTATGTCTTCTAGGCTCCTAGGTAATTCCAAATCTAGTCAATTTGACATGAAAACCAAGATTAAACAACATGCATAGTACATTGGGTGTCATGATTCCAGAGATTGGCCAGGTGGCAATATATTCAGGTCTTGAATTATCTGAATATGTTCCTTCATAAGATAAACAAGGCAAATGTTTGTCGTTGAGGCAATGTAAGAACTGAAGAATACTGAAGCACAAGAAAACAAGTTAGTTTTATTTAGTAACTAGAGACATACTGTTTACTCACGATAAAGTTGAGATATACTGCCTTTCAGCTTATTTCCAAGCTGGACCATTCAAACTTGTAACTTTAGTAAGGAAATGCTTGCAATTTAGCTCTCATACAGGGCATGACTAATAAGCCACATATGCACTTGAAAACCCAAGACCTCTTTCCAACTGAGTATTCAGAATTTTCTGTCCATGACACTGAAAACCCGTTTCTAACTCAAGGTCTATAATTATATTTGTCTCTTTGTCTATTTAGTATTCACACAGAAAGCAGAGAAACTACATCTGGTATGTGTCCCACATAAGCAGTATCCATTGATTATTGAGTCAGCTGGATTCTGGCTCCTTTGGTTTGTGACCATCATGAAACAATTTTTTCCAACTTTAAAACATTGAATTTATTTTTATAAATCTTCAGCACTTTCAGCACTTACGAAAAGACAAAGTGTGAGAATGTATAGAAAGTTAGTGATTTCTAAAGGGGGAATTGTTGAGAAAACTCTGAACATGGGGTGTTAATATGAGGAGTAGTGGAGAGTCTGGGAATACTGTGATTTTCCTCTGGGTGGTGGTTACAAATGTACATGATGCATAAAATCTGCACACATAAAAACACATGGAGTCAACGAGCCCAAAGAGGAGAATATCACTATTTGATCAAACACTTAAGATGGTTTTATTGAATTGATATAAAATTAGCACTTCAGATTTGGATTCCACTCTTATTAATTTATTTGAAAGGCCGAGAGACACTCTCTTTTGTTCTAGGATAGATTTTTAACATACCCATTTTTAACATACCCATGCAGCCTACCGTCATATGGAAAGGGTGAGAAAAGAGATTATAAACAGTGAAGACAGAAGTGAAGTCATGGAACACATAGGAGCTCAGATAGGAATGCCTGCTCTGTTGATGCTAAATCTAGAAAAGATCTCAATATTCATGCATCAGGTGTAAATGAGCACATCTGGATTTAACAGCAGCATGCTCCCAGGGAGGCAAAAGAAGTGGTGGATAAAATATTCTGCTGTAATAAACACATCTTTGCTTTGGAGTTGTCAAAAGTTTTTTTTTCTGAAGTCATATTTTTTTCCTGTCATATTCTCTATTTACATGTATTTAACTTCTTAGATTAAAACCTGGAGAATAAATGATCAAGGCAGTTTCTACCTTTCTAAGTACACATAACAGGATATTTACTTAAAAGAGTGCTTCATGTCCTAAAACAATTGGCCAGGCTATTTGAGTTACTTCTCCAATAACTGAATGTGAAGCAACCTTTGCAAGAAACCTGCCAACTGCTGGACAGCAGGAATTTTGGAAGATGCTACAGTTAAGATTCCTACGGTTTTTAGTCTAGGTCTAGCTCAGACTTTGATGGGACAACTTTAGATGATGCTGGTTTTGATAAGCACCTTAATATCAAATACTTCTTCTTGCCAAATCTATGAAAAATAATGTGTCTCCCCTTAGCACAATGTACTAAATTACTGGAAAAAAATGGGACCTAGAAATGGGAAGTGGTACTGACTATAAACGTTCCTGGTTCACACACTTAAAATGGCTAAAAAGCTAATTTTGCTCATTTTATTACAAGAGGTTTGAAATAACAGCATGGGCAAAGAGCAGATGTCTTCTAGGCTGCCTATTTGTATCTTTATGATAATTTTACTGAAGTTGTAATCAGACTCACTGTCAGCTGTATACATGAAGAATTTACCAAACCTATAAAGTCCTAAAATAAATAAATGAAACAAAACATTCTTACTCTGAGGATAAACCTCACAAGGTTTGGGATTTAATCCCAAGCACCACAATTAAGTACAATATAAACCTGTGATTCACTAATTCTATAGTCTTCAAGCAATTAAAAACTCTTAATGCAGACAACAGCATTTCTACTCCTATCCTCTGTCTCTATGAGACCCTTATTAGTGCCTAAACAGTGTCCAATGGGTAAGAAAATAAATCCTCCATTCAGCCACTCTAATTTCCCAATAATCAGGCATGTAAGTTCCTTATGCATTAATTGTTGCAGTTTTTTCTTGGATATTGCTCTTCCTGTTAAGAAACCTCATTTGGCTTGTGTCTGTACTAGGGGACCTTGGGACGTTTATTTCCACATACTTTTGTCCATTGTCAGGCATCATAGATAGCACAGTAAATAATCTAGCCCCACCCAAATGGCTTCTTTTTCCTGATGATTTCTTTGTTGAGGGAGCTTCGCTGTTGCTAAGCTGGATGTTCCTCAACATCCAGTATTTCTTTCCCAGAGAAGTAGAAGTAACTTATTCAGATCATTGCCTTTGAGGAACTAAATGAGGCATGCGAAGTGCAGTCTCTTACTCATTCCTCCCTCTGGGAAGCAGCTTTGACCACATAGATTATGCATTGTCTCCTGCTTCTGCCAGAAGCTGGATAAATCTCTACACTTTCAAGCACACTATCGCGAAGCATTGTGGGATTTTTGTCTTATTACACCCTTTCTCTTTCTTCCTTGATGTTGAAAGCGTAGGTAGATGAGACAGATGCACTTTATTCAGATTACAGAAACACTCAACATCTGTTGCATGGATTGCTAAATTTGAAAGAGAGGATGAGTAAGATACAGAAGCACAGAAGATGTGAGAAATAATTGAAATTTTTTGTGTGCCTAGAAAAAGTAAGTTGAGCTGTGGAGTTCATTAGAGACATTTGAGTAGGATGAACAGGGATTGACCTAAACAAAGGTACAGAGACTTCAGAAAAAAGCTTGGACTTTGGTGTTGGGATGCATTAAGCAAGAGTAGGAAACAGAATGGACAATACACATGTAAATCAGCTGTCACTGTGACAAAGTATCTGATGCTATCTGTTACTGTAACAAAGTATCAGATGCTGGCTATAATGAGGAAAGAGGCTAGTTTGTTTCATAGATTGGGAGGTTCAAAGTTGAATATTGGTCAGCTGCATTAACTTGGCCTTTAGGGATGCAAGGGCATAGGTATCATCACATCTTGGATAAATAAATACAGCATGACCCTTTATCTAGATTTACCACCAAAAAGAATACTATTATAGTCAGAATCAAATAGCTTGCCCAAGTGATTTCAGGTTTTATCGCTATAACTTAAGTATGCATGCATGACTTAAGGTAAGAAACTGGCTATTCACTAGCACCATTTAAATCTATTTTGGGGGGTAGATTTGCTATTACAGATACTAATGGTTTGACAAACCATGATATCCCAAAAAGAAACTGAGATTTGCATATGAGGATTGGAGAAAAGAAAATATCTGAGACAATATGTCTTTTCTGAAGAGTGTTATTGATCACTGAATCTAGATGTAATTTGAGAGTAGTAAATTAAATAGAAATTTCATTTTCATATTTGAGAATGGGGTCAATTTAGTACATGTATTTTGAGGCAAAAACATCCCAATGACTGAGGATGAAAATCAAGAGAATGGTGAATTCAATATGTTTGGACAAAGTTTCATAAACTGAGATGTGAGTCTGTCCTGGGGCACCCATGTCCCCAGTGTCACACCAATAGCTGGTAGAATATTGGTGTTCTCTGAGCTTCAGAAGGCTTTCCTTATCTTTCCAGAACAGAAGAGGATGCTGAGGATAAGAGTGTGATGGAGCATTCCAAAGAGTCTGTGGGAGAGCTACCTGAGGAAACTGATGTCCATTTAGATAGGGACAATATTAGCTAAAAAAAAAAAAAAAAAGGAAGAGAAAAAAAGGATTCTTATCTCTTTCCTATTCAGAGCCAGAAACTCATGTTCTTTTTTGATGTCCACCAAGACTGGACAATCTTTGGCTCTGGTCTTGGTGTTTTATACCAGTTACCCACAAGTTCTCAGGCTGTAAGTTATAGAAGTTCTCTGCTAGTGTCTTAGTTAGGGATTCCATTGCTGTGAAGAGACACTATAACCAAGGAAAATCTTATACAGGACAACATTTAATTGGGGCAGGCTTAGAAGTTTAGAGGTTCAGTTATGCCTCTTGATCTCACCAGAGCCAGAAAAAGAAAGTGACTCCTCTACACTGTGAAGAGCTTCAAAGTCCACTCCCACAGAGACACATTTCCTTTAACAGGGCTACATCTACTAACAGTACCACTCCCTATGCTCCAAGAATACTGGAACTACCACAGCAAGCTTTTGTGAATAGGGGTTTTTGGAATGGGACTGAAGGAGACCACAGACTTTCCTCATTCCTACATTGGACTTCTAATGATCAAGTGACTAATTCCCCTGAGAAATGCTTCTGCATAGAGTTCATGCTCATTTTACAGAGTATATACAAATCACCAAAGGCTGAATGAAAACCAGACATAGACAGAACACATAGTTTAATGGTTTTCAAGAAAAAGTGTTACTTTCCTTCTCTAGTCCTGGGGCCTGCGTTTACCTGTGAGCCTATCCAAAAGCAAGATACTCTGCACATATCCTCATCTGTGCTTCACAAGGAGGTGAGACACAATGCTTCCTAATGACTGGAAGAGCAACCTGGTCATAAGAAGATATATAGCAATTAATGTCATTCTCTTTTGTGTGGCAACATTCAGCTATATTCCCCACCAAAACAAAGCCAGACTAATGAGAGTATCCTTCAGAGTGAAGGACCAGGGAGAGCCCGATCCAGCAGCCTGGATCATTAAATAAAACTGCGTTGAGTAGAGCCCTAAGCAATCCTTGATGGATATGGAACACAAATACCAGTGTCCGGGAAGATTTGATATCATGACTATAATGTATCCAGTCTTTATTGATATAGGAAATAGTTGCCAGAAATGAGATGTTTTCATAACAAGGAAGCAAGCAAACAAACAAACAAACATCTCAACTGTGCAGCATTGTTCTAATTGTAGTAATAGGAATTGGAGATTTACTAATACTTCAGCCTGGAAACATGGTAAGCCATATTATTCAGTGGCATAATATTTGCTAAAAGCACTGAGGGAGCACTAACCCCAAAGACAGATAGTGTACACAGTGAAGAGTTCAGAAAAGAGAATGTAGCACCATATGCTGTATTTGCAGCATTTGAGAATAGTCTCAGAAAAGACAGTTTTAAGAAAAACAAATATGCAAGGAATGTGTGATCTGAAGAAAAGGCAAACTTCTTGAGTGACAGACACCACAAAACAGACAGAATTTGGCTTGGTTGTGGATACAATCAAGGATTTTAGTCTTTTCAAATACTGTTAAAACCTGGAAAACAGGCTAATATAGTAGCCAGTAATTACTGTCAGTCACACAATGTGGCTTAGAGAATAGAACCGAATGTACAGTTCTCACCATAGAACTCTATCAGCTCAAAATACTAGTAATTCCAGGGGAAGGCATTCATTTAAAAAATGTATCATCAGGCTATTGACACGGGTTGTAACTTAAGAAACTATTAAAAATCATTCTCAAGAGTCTGAGAAGATGGGTGCTAATAATGGAGAGCAGTCTGATTCTCTGAGACCTAGAAGGCTATTCTTAGAACTCTCTTATTTGTGACCAGTAAGCTAGTTCAAAGAGATAGATGCTTGTCAATCCAAGAGTGTCTTCTATATTATTATCCTCTTGATATATGATTTTGTAGATATGACATAAATTTTTAACAAAAGGCAGAGACCAAATTTCCAATTGGACCATGGATATTTTCCATGATATCAACTTGAAGCCTGATTATGTCTCTGCAAGGGAAAGTGATTCCACGGAATCAGCTCAGTGAGACTCAGAATGACCATGAAACAGTAAAAGAATACAAGGCATTTACTGTCTCAGACTCCAGCTTTTCTCAGTGGGAATGCCAATATTGTCCTATTTACGTTTAACCACTGTGTTTTATACATGATGGTGATGGTGACGTAAGATGAGAAAAAATGTACTTCTTATGTGTCTGGAGCAAAAATAAATCCAATTAAAGGGTTATTTCTGTCCCTCTGTGTGAGTACTATTGTACTCAAAGATTCCACATTTTCTTTAATTTGAATATCTCATTTAGTGGGACAAGACTTTGTCTAATATTCTGGTTGGTTGTTCAAGATACTGATTCTGCTTGTAGTTTATTGATAGAAATAAGTCACATGTTTAACTTTAAACTACAGAAGTCAAAGAAAGACCTGCAAATATAGCCTAGTGGTTGTTCCCTTTTTGGGGAAAGAAATTAGTCTATTTGGTACAGGAGGGAAAGCAAATCAAATACATAACAAAATAATGGGGACTTGGAGAAGTACTACTGTTGCCCACACACATCCTGCTTATTCTTCATGCCCTGAACACAACATATATCTATCTTTCATTCCTTTTTCTAGACAGACATCCAACCACTAGGCTACACCTGCAGGACTTTGACTTCTGAAGTTTAAAGTTAAACATGTGACTTATTTCTATCAGTAAACTATAAGCAGAATCAGTTTCTTGAACAACCAACCAGTATATTAGACAAATTCTTTTCACCATTGTCACAGGTTTAGATATAGTTATAGACATGGCCTGCTTGAATCTTCTGTGTGTATGTAACCCTTAAGGCTGACTGTCAGTAGATCTCTCAGATGAGTCAGAAAAGAAAGAAAGCTTTATCGCATACTCACCTTGTTACTTCTCCATTCTAATCCTTAGAAGCAACCTTGACCTTGACAAATTGATACTCACTTGTCTTATGTGCTATAAGTTTTACAAGTTTCATGCCATGGAGGCTATATAACAGAGAGACCATTGGTCTACAGTTTGTTCATTTAAAAAATCTAGTAGTTTATAGAGTATTTGCTACAATGTGTTTGTTCATATTCTCCATCACCCCTTCCCTAGACATGCAACTTTTTGTTTTTCTATTTTTAACGCCTATTACATCCAATTTGTGCTGTTCATAAAAACAATGGATATATGGCCTACCATTGGCCTTTGGCCAATTTTTCAGGAGAAATAATCAAAGAATAATAGATCACCGAATCTAACTCTTCTAACATCTTCTAACCACCCAAACTCCCTGATTAGAGGTGGCATCATACCTCTATTCTCCATGCTGCAATTTTTTCTGTGTTAGGCTTGCACAGGTTTTGTGCTTGATGTCCCATCTACTGCGACTACATAACGTGTATCGTTTCTGCAATGTCTAGAAGACACAGGTGACTTGCAGTCATTTACCATCTCTATTACACACGTTCTGCTTTCTTCTTCCTCAATTATCCTTGTACCTTGGGAGAGAGTGGTTTGATCTAAATGTCTCATTTAGGTCTGAACATTCTGCAGTTCCTGAATCGTTGTATCATGACATGTTGTAGAGCCATTTACTTCATTTAGTGCCATTTACTTCAAAAAAGAAGCTTCTTTGATACGGACTGAGAGTTGTATTCATCTCTGGGTATAACAAGATGCCATTAGGAGTGTTTAATTAATACTATATCCATTTATCACAATATTAGTAGGTTTTCTACGTGTTAAGAGTGATAATGAATTTTGTTTTCTACCAGTGCATACCATACTTTCTAGCACTATATGATCTATATTGATGTTTACATGGTCTTGTTCTGGCTTTAGATATAATAAAAGTGATTTTTATTTCTTCCTGGTGACTTCTTTGTCTTATTCTCCATTGTTGGAAAATCTAGGTAAGAAAAAAAAAAGGTTGATTTGGTTACAACGAATACAACTTTTGCCAAGTGTTTCTATTCTTCCAGGCTCTTAGGTAGTATATAAGTTATTTTTATACTGCTGGGATCACAATACTCCCACTGAACCAATTAAAGGCTACATTTATTTTGTTCACTGTTTCAGAGGACTTTATTCTGTTGTTCTTGAAAAAGTATTAGGGAAACAGTGTAGCTCAGTTATGGACTACTGTCCACATCCCCATTTTCCTTTGTATTAAAATTGTAATTCTCAATATGATGATGAGGGGAGACTTTCGCTGGGCTTAGTGTCCTTAGATATAGATGAATCACCAGAAAGTGTTTTTCTCCTGGCTCTGGTCTCTTTCTTCAAAAAAAATCACTCTCTAGAACAAGGAAGAGAGCTATCACCATGTACTGGATCATCAACCTGCACCTTGTTTTTAGACTTTCTGGCCTTTAAGGATTAAGAAATAAGCATTTCTCACTTAAGCTGTTCACTCTGTCTATAATCTTCTTTTATAGTAACCTGAATTGACCATGCCGCTACATCTCTTGTGTACATACTAGTTTACCATGGACAAACAAGGAAACAATGCTTAGTTAAGACAGAAGTATAAAATACTATATA